>NC_135968.1:1811543-2075307 GCF_053455715.1 Rhinoraja longicauda | reverse complement strand
AGGGGAGTAAGAGGCACCCGCGGCTGACAAGGAAGTCAAGAATAACATAAAAATAAAAGAGAAGAAGTACAAAATAGCAAAGAAGAGTGGGAAGCCAGAGGATTGGGACTCTCTTAAACAGCAACAGAAGATAACTAAACAGGCAATACGGGGAGAAAGATGAGGTACGAGGGTAACATAGCCAATAATATAAAGGAGGATAGTAAAAGCGTTTTTAGGTATGTGAAGAGGAAAAAACAGGCAAGGCAAATGTGGGTCACTTGAAGACAGAAGCAGGGGAATTTATAATGGGGAACAAGGAAATGGCAGACGAGTTGAACCGGTACTTTGGATCTGTCTTCACTAAGGTAGATACAAGCAATCTAGATGTTCTAGTGGCAAGAAATACTAGGGTGACGGAGGGAACTGAAGGAAATCCACATTAGGCAGGAAATGGTGTTCGGTAGACTGATGGGACTCAAGGCTGATAAATCCCCAGGGCCTGATTGTTTCTATCACAGGGTACTTACGGGGGTGGCTCCTAGAAATTATGGATGCATTGGTGAGCATTTTCCAATGTTCTATAGATTCAGGATCAGGGTCCCGTGGTTTGGAGGGTAGCTAATGTTATCCCACTTTTTAAGAAAGGAGGGAGAGAGAAAACGGGAATATTTATAGACCAGTTAGTCTGACATCAGTGGTGGGGGAAGTTGCTGGGAGTTAATTATAAAAGACGAAATTACGGAACATTTGGATAGCAGCAGTAACAGGATCGTTCCGAGTCAACATGGATTTACGAAGGGGAAATCATGCTTGACTAAATTATTGGAATTTTTTGAGGATTTTACTAGGAAAATTGGCAAGGGAGAGCCGGTGGATGTGGTCTACCTCGACTTTCAGAAAGCCTTTGACCAGGTCCCTCATTGGAGACTAGTGGGAAAAATTAGAGCACAATGGTATTGGAGGTAGGGGACTGACATGTATAGAAAATTGGTTGACAGACAGAAATCAAAGAGTGGGGATAAATGGGTCCCTTTCAGAATGGCAGGCAGTGACTAGTGGGGTACCACAAGGATCGGTGCTGGGACCGCAGCTGATTACAATATACATTAATGACTTGGATGAAGGGATTAAAAGTACCTTTAGCAAATTTACAGAAGATACAAAGCTGGGTGGTAGTGTGAACTGTGAGGAAGATGCTATGAGGTTGCAGTGTGACTTGGACATGTTGTGTGAGTGGGGCGGATGCATGGCAGATGCAGTGTAATGTGGATACGTGCGAAGTTATCCACTTTGGTGGTAAGAATAGGCGGGCAGATTATTATCTGAATGGTGTCAAGTTAGGAAAAGGGGACGTACAACGAGATCAGGGATGCCTAATGCATCAGTCACTGAAAGGAAGCATGCAGGTACAGCAGGCAGTGAAGAAAGCCAAAGGAAGTTTGGCCTTCATAACAAGAGGAGTTGCGTATAGGAGCAAACAGGTCCTACTGCAGTTGTACAGGGCTCTAGTGAGACCGCACCTGGAGTTTTGTGTGCAGTTTTGGTCTCCAAATTGGGGAAGGATATTCTTGCTATTGAGGGCGTTCAGCGTAGGTTTACTAGGTTAATTCCGGGAATGGCGGGACTATTGTATGTTGAAAGATTGGAGCGACTAGGCTTGTATAGACTGGAATTTGGAAGGATGAGAAGGGATCTTATCAAAACATATACGATTATTAAAGAGGTTGGACACGTTCGAGGCAGGAAGCATTTTCCCAATGTTGGGGGAGTCCAGAACCAGGGGCCACAGTTTAAGAATAAGGGGTAGGCCGTTTAGTACGGAGATGAGGAAAAACTTTTTCAGTCAGAGAGTTGTGAATCTGTGGAACTCTCTGCCTCAGAAGACAGTGGAGGCCAATTCTCTGAATGCATTCAAGAGAGAGTTAAATATAGCTCTTAAGGATAGCAGAGTCAGGGGGCACGGGGAGAAGGCAGGAACAGTGTACTGATTGAGAATGATCAGCCATGATCACATTGAATGGTGGTGCTGGCTCGAAGGGTCGAATGGCATACTCCTGCGCCTATTCTCTATTGTCGATTGTCTATTGGTAATGGGCGGCGAGGCCATTTAAAATTGAGGTGACAAAAATCTTTTTCACCCAGAGAGTTGTGAATTTGTGTCATTCTCTACCACAGATGGCAGTGCAAGCCAAATGACTGGAAGGGGTTAAGAGAGAGTTAAATAGAGCTCTAGGAGTTAGTGGAATCAAGGGATATGGGGAGAAGGCAGGCACGGGGTATTGATTGGGAACGATCAGCCATGATCACAATGAATGGTAGTACTGACTCTAAGGGTCGAATGGCCTCCTCCTGCACCTATTTTCTATGTTTCTATCTTTCTATAACTGGGTTGACGTGCGAGAAGCACTTAATGGCTTTGGGACTGTATTTGCTGTAATTTGGAAGGATGAGGGGAGATCTAATTTAAAGCTGCCGAATATTGGAAAGCCTGGATATAGTGAAAAGAGACACAAAATGCCGGAATAACTCAGCGGGCATGCAGCATCTCTGGAGTTAAAAAATGGGTGACGTTTCGAGTCGAGACATTTCATCAGAATCGTCAGAGGAGTGGGCGGTACTTCGATCAGCAAATGTAAAGATAAGGAAGTGCAAGGTGTGAGAACAGGACAAAGGGAATCGAAATCAAAGAAAATGTGGTACAGATTATTGTTAGTTGGGAGAAGGTAATAACAAACGAAAAAGAGATAAAATTTGCTCTGAGACAGTAAGACTGGTCGGAGAACTGGGAATGGGGAGGGGATGGCGATAGAGGGAAAGCAAGTGCTACTTCAAATTAGAGAAGTCAATATTAATACTGCTGGGGTGTGAGCTGCCCAAGCTAACTTTGAGGTGCTGTTCCTTCAATTTGCGCTGGGCCTCATTCTGACAATTGGGGGGGCATAGGACAGAAAGCTCATTGTGGAATGGGAGGGGGTGTTAAAGTGTTGAGTAACGAGGAGATTAGGTAGGTTTAGGCGGAGTGAGCCGAGATGTTCAGCGAAATGATTGCCGAGCCTGCGCTTGGTCTCGCCGATATACAGGAGTACACACTTTGAACGGCAGATACAATAGATACAGATGAGGTTGGAGGATGTGCACCTGAACCTCTGCCTCACCTTAAAAGACTGTCGGGGTCATTTGACGGAGTCGAGGGCGACAGTACAGAGATAGGTGTTGCAACTCCTGAGGTTGCAGGAGAAAGTACCTGGGGAGGCAGTTGTTTGGGTGGGGTGGCGAGTTGACCATGGAGGTGCTAAGGGAACGGTCTCTGCGGAAAGCGAAAAGGGTGGCGATGGGAAGATGTGGTTAGTAGTGGGATCCCGTTGCAGGTGGAGAAAATATCGGAGGATTATGTACTGTATGCGTTGGCTGATGGGTGGAAGGTGAAGTAGGTATGGGGTGTAGACGGAGTAATTGTGCGTAGGGGATAGTCTTCACGGGAAGCAGGGTGTGAAGAAGTGCAGTCTATGGTAGTCAGTGTGAGAGAAGAAATGTTGTCAATGGAAGTCAGTGGTCTCGATAGCTATGGGAGTCATTGATTAGTGACCAGTCAGTGATTAGATATAGTGGATGTGGACAGGATGATTGCAGCATTGGGAGAGTTTAGGACCACAATGCTCTCCGAATGAATGAAATAAATAATGAATGCAGAAACTGTAATTCAGAAATAAAAATATCCTTGGCCTTTCCTGAACATTCAGATTTACTTTATTCGTCCATCCACCCCCCCCCGCCCCCCCCCCCCCCCCCCCCCCCCCCCCCCCCATCTTCCTCATAACATAAAATGAATATCTTATATCTCTTTCCTCATGCAGGTGATTTTTGTTTGATCTAAAACGAAAATTTTGTCTCTGCGTCCACCGTTACGGTCGTATCTCACTGTTTCCAGCGGCTTTATTAGAAACATAGAAAGATAGAAATTAGGTGGAGGAGGAAGCCATTCGGCCCTTCGAGCCAGCACCGCCATTCATTGTGATCGTGGCTGATCGTTCCCAATCAATAACCCGTGCACGCCTTCTCCCCATATCCCTTGATTCCACTAGCCCCTAGAGCTCTATATAACCCTCTCATAAATTAATCCGGTGATTTGGCTTCCAGTGCCCTCTGTGGCAGAGAATTCCACAAATTCTCAACTCTCTGGGTGAAAAAGGTTTTTCTCACCTCGGTTTTAAATCACCTCCCTTTTATTCTAAGACTGTGGCCCATAGTTCTGGGCTCGCCCAACATTGGGAACATCTTTCCTGCATTTCGCAGATTTGATGGGGACAATGTTCATGCAACGTCAATAGACGTCGTCATCCTATTTCTGCCTGATTACTTCTTTCAATGTCAATGTTTTTCTTTATGCGGGTGACCGTTTATTTCTCCAATGCATTCACAAAATCTCGATTAAATTAATGAAATACTTTTAAAATTCAATAGCTTGAAGCGAATGTGGAGTTCAAACTGATGTGCAAACGGTACGCTGCGAATCCATCGGTTGCTGGCTTCCTCTGCATCAACTGCTTAAACCTCACACCTCATTTTGCGTCCACCACAATGCACAAAATGCAGATCTGACTCACAAGGAGGTGGGATCTGTAAAAGCTGAGAACAAGCAATTAACTCAGCTTTCACAAACAAGCAATACTAGGAAGCTTTCTTGGCTAAACATGACATTAGTTACATTCAACATGTGAGATCAAACGACGAAAAGAAGACATCCGCCAACGCTGCTCGCTGCGAAAATAAGAAATGAATTAAACCTGCACGTAGAGATAATTATTCTAGTTTTTGTTCGGTTTATTATTGTCACCTGTACCGACGTGTGCAGTGGCACGCTTTTTTTTAACTGCATGTATCCAACGAGCGAAAAAGAACATAAATTATTGCAATCAATCTGACCACAGTGCAAGCACAGGCTAATGGATATAACGTTTGGTGCAAGTAAAGGTCCAGTAACTTCCGATTAAAGATAGCTCGAATGTGTCTAATGGGGTAGATGGGAGGTCAGGACTGCTGTTAATTTGGCGGGACGATGGTACAGTTGCCTGATAACAGGTGGGAAGGAACTGTCATTGAATCTGGAAGTATGCCTTTACAAACTTACGCGATTTCGTCTATTTCCCAAAACCACTCCCATGCGCGACCTACGTTTCTCTCTCTCAGGGGTAGTCTGACAAATCGCTGCAACCCTGAGAATAGCTCATTGCTGGCGTCTGGCGCCCACTGCAGCATTAGCAGTCAACATCGGTCATCCCCTTCTGGCTCTCGAGGTTATTAAATCTGATGGAGTTATTCAGTTCAGCCTCAGCTCTTGGATCGCATTGCGGCTTCACGCTGTTGATCCATAGATGACAGTGAACCAACCTAGTCTACTTCATCAGCTCTCGGCAGTCCTCTGCTGGACCACCGCTGAGGAGCAAACGGGAGCGGCATTCTGCACCATCAGAGCACCACGTCCGTTTTATTCGACAGGAATGCGGGTGGTGCGATGCTCAGAGACACAAAGCAGAGACAGCACATTGAATGCCTTATTTTAAACATCTCCATCCTTTTGACAGCACATTCTGACTGATCGGGTCCTTTTAATAATCTTCAGCACCTTTCCCAAACGAATCTTTTGCGGTGTAGCGGTCAAGTTCTGTTCGACCAACCCAAAGCCACGGTCTCCAATTCCCCTTCGCATATGCCACCAGAGACAAAGCGATGGGGATGCTATTATATCTGACTCTTTGTCTCTGCATATGCCGTGAGTACCCTTCACACACTCTCTCATTACCACTATACCCGAACGCATTTCGAATTTTGAATACTGCTCCGTCCAGTAATCCTCTACAGGTTCCCATTCCCACCTCTCTGTGTTTCGTTTCCAGCTTCCTCCAGTCAATCGGTGACCCAGAACCCTACGCAGGTTACCGGAAATGAGTGTCAGTCTCTCACAATCTCCTGCGGGTTCCAACATGGTTCGTCTGGTACGTACCGTTTTCAGGGTGGAAAAGTCTTCAAACGGGCCAAGTCCGGTGTTGAGCGGCAGCGGATCACCGGAGGGGGGCGATTTGTAGTGTGGACTAACAAAGCAGAAATGACCTTTACATTGAAAATTCGGGATTTGAGAATTGAAGATAGCGCCACCTATTTCTGCCAAGCTGAGTACAGGTGGCACACCACACGGTGAGGACCATGAGTCGCATGCGACACAAAAATCCTCACTAGATATTGTCCCAGCATGAGATGAAGGAGCGAAGAGAAATCTACCGTAAAACCCCACCGTCCCGCCACCCAGGGTCTGGGTTAAGACTGAATTTGAATTGCTGCTATTCACTCGATTTTCTCAAAGGTGATTGTGCGCGGATGGTGCCGCTTTTCCCGAGATGGTTGTCAATGGGATGCGACAGGGATATGACTGATGCCTCTTCCCAATCACAATTCAAGGTGCCGTCCTCCTCAAGCAGTTGCAACTGGGAATGGCTTTCGTTCGGCGGTTAATTTCTGTCCACCTGCCTTATTTAGACCGCGTGGATATAAAACTGACGTGATATACTGTGCGGTGTTTGGAACAGCACAGTGGATGAGGGCCGAGCAAAAATCTCGGGACAGTGCATATATCTATTCTCGGGGTTCAGAGACGTTTTTTAGTTGATATTTGTCACGGCACGTTTTCGCTCATGTATTTTCTGTGGGGACTCATTGCAACCTCTCTCTTTACTGACACGTTTCCCCGTGTTTGTGTATCGACCGGCGGCTCATGTCCCAAGTCCATTTGATGGAGAACACTCTTTCTCTCAGTCAACAGGTCACAATATCGAAAAAGAAAAAAATATCTGTAATGATACATATATTAAGAAACGCTAATGGTGATCGGCGGACGATGTGGAAACTGAAGTAGTTAATGTTTCACGCAGAACGGCCTTCGTCGGCACATTACTTTCATATTTTTTAATTCAGTATTTTAAATTAATTTTACATGAGTCTTCGTCGAAACAAAGCAGCACCGTTTTCGCAACGCGCTTATGCAGAGTCACCTGGACGTGAATGAGGAGAAATTAAGTTCATTCAGAATGAGTGTCCGCGGAGAGTTGGCGTAGAACACACCCCAGAAGAAGACGGTTTTGAGATGGCAGTTGGGGAGAGGAGGAGCAATCATTGCACGACTTGCCAACGGTAATTTTACCACAACAATTGATAAATCAGCAAAATAAAAGCGGGAACCACCAAAGTGACAGGCGCTGCCTGAGAAGAACGGCAATCGTTAATGCATTGATCCAATGGGAGGTTGGTGATCGAATTCCCGGACAGATATACTTAGACGTGGGTGAGGGACATCTTTGCCGGGGATGCTCGAAACACATTGGGATCGAATGCATGTCTAAGGGGACAGGCCGTCGGGAGTAATGGTGCATCATCTACCTACAAGCTCTGAATTTTAAAGCACTGGGATGCAATGGTATTAAATAGCAGGATTGCTGACTGTGAGTGAGTGGCCACCGCAAAAGCTGCACTAACTGAACCAAACCGATGACTGTCAATCTGTGGTAAAGGAACTCACGATGGGAAAAAGTAAACCGTCAGCAATAAAGCGCGTGCGAC
Organism: Rhinoraja longicauda; assembly: GCF_053455715.1. Lineage (NCBI taxonomy): Eukaryota > Metazoa > Chordata > Chondrichthyes > Rajiformes > Arhynchobatidae > Rhinoraja > Rhinoraja longicauda. The sequence goes on along the minus strand of NC_135968.1, from coordinate 2,067,717 downwards.
ACAGATTTAGAATAAAAAATGAGACTGACTGCAACGAAACGAAACGAATATAAAATGGAGACAAGCGTGTGTGAAAGGAAAAAAATAGACAAAAATGTCCCGTCGGAGGAACAAGGGCAAAACAGAGTGGGGAGTTTTTTTTATCCGGTGAATGGAGACAAAGATGATGCACAGTAGTTTCAATGCAAAATGAAGATTGACAATTGGACAGTGATGCGCAGTGCCCGGGTGAGCCATCGCTGGTGAAACTCCCACCTTGCTCTCAGGAATTGGTGGGGATCCAGTTATAACACTGGTCGGGTAGGTTACTCAAAATATTCTTTTCGCAGAGGGGGAAATAATCGATAAGAAATCAATTTCTTCAGAATGGCCTTCCATCAAATAACAGGGAAGAAAGCAATAGGCATCAAGGTAAATCATGGCATCTCATAGCACACGAATTCGGCCCATCGTGCAGATTCTGTCACCTTGACCTGGTGCACAATTATTTCCAAGCTGCTGCTTTCAGCCCACAGCCTTCCAAAATGACCCGATTGAAATTCACATTTGAGTGTCCCTGCCGCCCACTTCAGAGTTATTTCAACGAAGATTCCACACCAGCAGGTCGCTGTTATCACCTTCTCCAGTTTTGATTCCTTTCAGCAACAACGAGTAGAATTGACATCGATTTCAAACAGTGCAAACTGGCGAGATACCGAGATATCTTCAGGTTGTAACTTTACAGCATATGATTGAAAATAGAGACACAATTATCTTATCGTTCTATTCCCTCAGATTATATTTCTCCAGGAGAACTGACTCCGCGTCTACAATCGTGTCCTGGTGGCGCCACCATCACGTTAAGCTGCACATATTCCGGGCACTGTTCGTACACAGTCCACTGGTACCGGCAGATCCCAGAACATGCACCGAATTTCCTTCTCCAAAGAAATACTTTAGGTGAGCGGGATATGGAAGAGACTCACAGGAGCGAATGTCCGGTTCTCTTGATCCTGGCAGGAAAATCTGCCGGTTAACAATCTCCGAAGAGGAAATTGGCGATTCGGCTCTGTATTACTGTGCGTTAAGTCTCCGCACGGCACAGTGATACGGAGCAAAGAGAGAGAGCGGTACAAAAACTTCAGCGTGGTGGCATGCGATCACACAACCCTGCAGAGCACGGGGTTCTAAAACAAAACCTTACTACAGCGCAAGCAAAGTAGACAGACAGACAGACAGACAGACAGACAGACAGACAGACAGACAGACAGACAGACAGACAGACAGACAGACAGACAGACAGACAGACAGACAGACAGACAGACAGACAGACAGACAGACAGACAGACAGACAGACAGACAGACAGACAGACAGACAGACAGACAGACAGACAGACAGACAGACAGACAGACAGACAGACAGACAGACAGACAGACAGACAGACAGACAGACAGACAGACAGACAGACAGACAGACAGACAGACAGACAGACAGACAGACAGACAGACAGACAGACAGACAGACAGACAGACAGACAGACAGACAGACAGACAGACAGACAGACAGACAGACAGACAGGCAGACAGACAGGCAGACAGACAGGCAGGCAGGCAGGCAGGCAGACAGGCAGGCAGGCAGACAGGCAGGCAGGCAGACAGACAGACAGACAGACAGACAGACAGACAGACAGACAGACAGACAGACAGACAGACAGACAGACAGACAGACAGACAGACAGACAGACAGACAGACAGACAGACAGACAGACAGACAGACAGACAGACAGACAGACAGACAGACAGACAGACAGACAGACAGACAGACAGACAGACAGACAGACAGACAGACAGACAGACAGACAGACAGACAGACAGACAGACAGACAGACAGACAGACAGACAGACAGACAGACAGACAGACAGACAGACAGACAGACAGACAGACAGACAGACAGACAGACAGACAGACAGACAGACAGACAGACAGACAGACAGACAGACAGACAGACAGACAGACAGACAGACAGACAGACAGACAGACAGACAGACAGACAGACAGACAGACAGACAGACAGACAGACAGACAGACAGACAGACAGACAGACAGACAGACAGACAGACAGACAGACAGACAGACAGACAGACAGACAGACAGACAGACAGACAGACAGACAGACAGACAGACAGACAGACAGACAGACAGACAGACAGACAGACAGACAGACAGACAGACAGACAGACAGACAGACAGACAGACAGACAGACAGACAGACAGACAGACAGACAGACAGACAGACAGACAGACAGACAGACAGACAGACAGACAGACAGACAGACAGACAGACAGACAGACAGACAGACAGACAGACAGACAGACAGACAGACAGACAGACAGACAGACAGACAGACAGACAGACAGACAGACAGACAGGCGTTCGGCGTCTGCATGAGGAGGTCATGACCCTCCCCATGGGACGTGGATCAGGACCGGAGCCCGAACCACCCCCTGCCTCCCCACTGCTTGGGGGAGGGGGTCACATTTTCTGACCTTTCGTCTCACGAGCAACCTTAGGCGTGGTTTACCATTGGCTCTGGCAGCTCGATTCAACAAGCCGTGCTTGTGACGGCCACTCTTCTCTTAATAGACAATAGACAATAGGTGCAGGAGTAGGCCATGCGGCCCTTCGAGCCAGCACCGCCATTCAATGTGATCATGGCTGATCATTCACAATCAGTACCCCGTTCCTGCCCTCTCCCAAACTCCCTGACTCCGCTACCTTTAAGAGCTCTATCTAACTCTCTCTAGAAAGCATTCAGAGAATTGGCCTCCACTGCCTTCTGAGGCAGAAATTTCCACGGATTTACAACTCTCTGACTGAAAACGTTTTTCCTCATCTCCGTTCTAAATGGCCTTCCCCTTATTCTTAAACTGTGGCCCCTGGTTATGGACTCCTCCAACATTGGGAACATGTTTCCTGCCTCTAACGTGTCCAGTCCCTTAATATTCTTAAATGTTTCAATAAGATCCCCTCTCACCCTTCTAAATTCCAGCGTATACAAGCCTAGTCGCCCCTGTCTTTCAACATATGACAGTCCCGCCATTCCGGGAATTAACCTAGTGAACCTACGCTGCACGCCCTCAATAGCAAGAATATCCTTTCTCAAATTTGGAAACCAAAACTGCACACAGTATTCCAGGTGCTGCCTCACTAGGGCCCTGTACAACTGCAGGAGGACCTCTTTGCTCCTGTACTCAACTCCTCTTGTCATAAAGGCCAACATGCCATTAGTTTCTTCACTGCCTGCTCTACCTGCATGCTAATATTAAGTGACTGATGAACAAGGACACCCAGATATCTTTGTCCTTCCCCATCTCGTAACTTGACACTATTCAGATAATAATCTGCCTTCCTTTTCTTTCCACCAAAGTGGATAACCTCACATTTATCCACATTAAACTGCATCTGCCATGCATCTGCCCACTCACCCAACCTGTTCAAGTCACCCTGCATTCTCATAGCATCCTCCTCACAGTTCACACTGCCACCCAGCATTGTGTCATCCGCAAATTTGCTAATGTTACTTTTAATCATTCCATCTAAGTTATTAATCTACATTGTAAATAGTTGTGGTCCCAGCACCGAGCCTTGCGGTACCCCACTAGTAAATGCATGCCATTCTGAATGGGACCCGTTATTCCCTACTCTTTGTTTCCTGACTGCCAACCAATTTTCTATCCATGTCAGCACCCGACCCCCAATACCATGTGCGTTTAGGTCATATCTCTCTAAACCTTTCCTTATCACGTAGCTGGCCAAATGTATTTTTACATTTTTATATACTGATAGCTTAAATTACTTAATCCGGCTGTCCATTCCAATTACCATGAAACGGTTGCCCTCAGGTTCCTATTTAATATTTTCCTTCGCACCAGAAACGCATCCAACCTCGTTCTTGATTCACACCTCTGGAAAACATTTCTCGGTGCATTCACCCGATCTATTCCCCTCATGATTTTTAATGCACCTTAGTAAGATCACCCCTCCTGCTCTCCAGGAAATAGTGGTCTTGTCTCTAGTGGATAATATTGAAACCATGCAGGCATGGATGGCAGCTCGCAGGATATTGAGAGCGTAGGAACGTGTCAAGGCTATGCGTGAACAGTGCATCGAGAAAAGCGTCGAATACCTAATATTTCATATTCTATCAATAGACAATAGACAATAGACAATAGGTGCAAGAGTAGGCCATTCGGCCCTTCGAGCCAGCACCGCTATTCAATGTGATCATGGCTGATCATTCTCAATCTGAACAGTGCCCCGTTCCTGGCTTCTCCCCATACACCCTGACTCCGCTATCCTTAACAGCTATATCTAGCTGTCTCTTGAATGTATTCAGAGAATTGGCCACCACTGCCTTCTGAGGCAGTGAATTTCACAGATTTCGAACTCTCTGACTCAAAAAGTGTTTCCTCATCTCCGTTCTGAATGCCGTACCCCTTATTCTTAAACTGGGGCCCCTGGTTCTGGACTCCCCCAACATTGGGAACATGTTTCCTACCTCTATCGTGTCCAACCGCTTAATAATATTATATGTTTCGATAAGATCCCCTCTCATCCTTCTAGGTTCGAGAGTATACAAGCCTAGTCGCTCCAGTCTTTCAACATATGACAGTCCCGCCATTCCGGGAATTAACCTAGTAAACCTACGCTGCACGCCCTCAATAGCAATAATATCCTTCCTCAAATTTGGAGACCAAAACTGCATACAGTACTCCAGGTGCGGTCTCACTGGGGCCTTGTACAACCGCAGAAGGTCCTCTTTGCTCCTATACTAAACTCCTTTTGTTATGAAGGCCAACATTCCATTGGCTTTCTTCACTGCCTGCTGTACTTGCATGTTCCTTTCAATGACTGATGCACTAGAACACCCAGATCTCGTTGTACGTCCCCTTTTCCTAACTTGACACCATTAAGATAATAATCTGCCTTCTTATTCTTACCACCAAAGTGGATAACCTCACACTTATCCACATTAAACTGAATCTGCCATGCATCCGCCCACTCACACAACCTGTCCAAGTCACCCTGAAAGCACATAGCATCTTCCTCACAGCTTTGTATCATCTGAAAATTTGCTAACGGTACTTTTAATCCCTTCATCCATTAATGTTTACTGTAAATAATGTTTACTGTAAATAGCTGCGGTCCAAGCTATTAATGTCCCAGTCATTAATGTTTACTGTAAATAGCTGCGGTCCCAGCACCGAGCCGTGCGGTACCCCACTTAACCACTAGTTATTACCTGACATTCTGAAAGGGACCCATTGATCCCCACTCTTTGCTTTCTGTCTTTCAACCAATTTTCTATCCATGTCTGTATCCCACACCCAATACGATGTGCTCTAAGTTTGCCCACTAATCTCCGGTGTGGGACCTTGTCGAAGGTACACCACATCCACCGGCTCTCCCCTGTCAATTTTCCAAGTTACGTCACCGGAAATGGCATTGCAAGAGGTTTAGTCCATACAGAACTAATTAAAACGGGAAAAAAGATGGATATCACAGCAAAGTGTAGCGGGAAGCCAGAGGATTGGTAATTTTCAAAGGACAACAGAAGGTAACAAAACGGGCAATACGGGCTGAAAAGATGAAGTACGAGGGGAAGCTAGCCAAGACTATAAAGAAGGAGAGTAAAAGCTTATTTGGGTATGTTAACAGAAAAAGATTAGTAAAGACAAATGTGGGGCCCTTGAAGGCAGAAACATGTGAAATTATTATGGGGAATAAGGAAATGGCAGAACAGTTGAAAAGGCACTTTTGTTCCGCCTTCACTAAGGAAGGTACAAACAATCTCCCAGATGTACTTGAGGACAGGGGATTTAAGGAGACAGAGGAACTGAAATAAATTTGCATTAGCCGCGAAATAGTGTTCGGTAGACAGATGGGACGGCAGGCTCATAATCCCCAGAGCCCGATGGTCTGCATCCCAGTGTACTCAAGCAGGTGGCTCTAGAAATCGTGGACGCAATAGACAATAGACAATAGACAATAGGTGCAGGAGTAGGCCATTCAGCCCTTCGAGCCAGCACCGCCATTCAATACGATCATGGCTGATCACTCTCAATCAGTACCCCGTTCCTGCCTTCTCCCCATACCCCCTCACTCCGCTATCCTTAAGAGCTCTATCCAGATCTCTCTTGAAAGCATCCAACGAACTGGCCTCCACTGCCTTATGAGGCAGAGAATTCCACACCTTCACCACTCTCTGACTGAAAAAGTTCTTCCTCATCTCCGTTCTAAATGGCCTACCCCTTATTCTTAAACTGTGGCCCTTTGTTCTGGACTCCCCCAACATTGGGAACATGTTTCCTGCCTCTAATGTGTCCAATCCCCTAATTATCTTATATGTTTCAATAAGATCCCCCCTCATCCTTCTAAATTCCAGTGTATAAAAGCCCAATCGCTCCAGCCTTTCAACATACGACAGTCCCGCCATTCCGGGAATTAACCTAGTGAACCTACGCTGCACGCCCTCCATAGCAAGAATATCCTTCCTCAAATTTGGAGACCAAAACTGCACACAGTACTCCAGATGCGGTCTCACCAGGGCCCGGTACAACTGTAGAAGGACCTCTTTGCTCCTATACTCAACTCCTCTTGTTATAAAGGCCAACATTCCATTGGCTTTCTTCACTGCCTGCTGTACCTGCATGCTTCCTTTCATTGACTGATGCACTAGGACACCCAGATCTCGTTGAACTCCCCCTCCTCCTAACTTGACACCATTCAGATAATAATCTGCCTTTCTATTCTTACTTCCAAAGTGAATAACCTCACACTTATCTACATTAAACTGCATCTGCCATGTATCCGCCCACTCACACAACCTGTCCAAGTCACCCTGCAGCCTTATTGCATCTTCCTCACAATTCACACTACCCCCAGCTTAGTATCATCTGAAAATTTGCTAATGGTACTTTTAATCCATTCGTCTAAGTCATTAATGTATATTGTAAATAGCTGGGGTCCCAGCACCGAACCTTGCGGTACCCCACTGGTCACTGCCTGCCATTCCGAAAGGGCCCCATTTATCCCCACACTTTGCTTTCTGTCTGTCAACCAATTTTTTATCCATGTCAGTACCCTACCCCCAATACCATGTGCCCTAATTTTGCCCACTAATCTCCTATGTGTGACCTTGTCGAAGGCTTTCTGAAAGTCGAGGTACACCACATCCACTGACTCTCCCCTTTCAATTTTCCTAGTTACATCCTCAAAAAATTCCAGTAGATTTGTCAAGCATGATTTCCCCTTCGTAAATCCATGCTGACTCGGAATGATCCCGTTACTGCTATCCAAATGCTCAGCAATTTCGTCTTTTATAATTGACTCCAGCATCTTCCCCACCAATGGTGATCATTTTCCAATATTCAATAGATTCAGGATCAGTTCCTGTGGATTAGAGGGTAGCTAATGTTATCCCATTTTTCAAGAAAGGTGCGAGAGAGAAAACGGGGAATTACAGACCAGTTAGCTAACATCGGTGGTGGGGAAGATGCTGGAGTCAATTATTAAAGAGGTAATAACGACGCATTTTGATAGCAGTAAAAGGATAAGTCCAAGTCAGCATGGATTTATGAAAAGGAAATCCTGCTTGGCTAATCTTCTGGAAATGTTTGAGGATGCGACAAGAAAAATGGATGAAGGCGAGCCAGTGGATGCCGTGTATCTTGACATTCAAAAAGCCTTTGACAAGGTCCCGCACGGAACGTTGGGGAGCACAATTAGAGCACATGGTATTGAGGGTAGGCTATTGACATAGATATACAATCGGTTGGTAGATAGGAAGCAAAGAGTAGGAATAAGCGGCTCCTTTTCAGAATGGCAGGCGGTGACAAGTAGCTCGGTGCAGGGGCCGCAACTATTTACAATTCATGGTTTAGCTGATGCAATTCCAAATAACACTGGTAAGTTTGCATATGCCACATAGCTGGATGGCAGTGTTAACTGCGAAGAGTGTGCTATGAGTTTGCAGGGTGACTTGGACAGGTTGAGAGAGTGGGCAGATGCATGGCAGATGCAGTATAATATACATAAATGTGAGGATATCCACTTTGGCGGCAAAAACAAAGAGGCAGATTATTATCTCAGTAGTGTCAGATTAGGTGAAGGGGAAGTGCAACGAAACATTAGTGTCCTTGTGCACCAGTCACTGGTAAGCGTGCAGGTAAAACAGGCTGCGAAGAAAGCTGATGGCATGTTTGTCTTCAGAACGGAAGGATTTTAGTAGAGGAGCAAAGCGGTCCATCTGCAGTGGTATAATTTGAGGAAGGACATCCTTGTTATAGAGGCTGTGCAGCCTAGCCTTTAGAGGTTATTCCCTGCGATCGCGAGACAGTCATATGAGGAAAGATTGGAAAGACTGGGCCTGTCTTCATTGTAGTTTAGAAGGATGAGAGGGAATCTTTTAGAGAGGTATAAAATTATAAAAGGACTGGACAAGCTACATGCAGGATCTAGGGGCTAGTGGAATCAAGGGTTATGGGGAGAAGGCAGGCACAGGTTACTGATTGTGGATGATCAGCGATGGTCACAATTATGGCGATGTTGGGTCGAAGGGCCAGATGGCCTCCTTTTGCACCTATTGGCTATGTTTCTATGTTTCTAAAAGTAGCTCGTTTGCTTGGTGTCGCCACACTGTCCGACTCAATGTTTGTTAGGACGCTATTCAAGCGCGGGGGCTGTAGAATTCTGCCGCAGCCCATCCACCGCCGGGCATCATGGTATCAACCACATTGTCAGACCGCCATTTTGACACAGGGTCCTGGCCTTCATTTTGACACAGGGTCCTGGCCTCCATTTTGACACAGGCTCGGACTACCATTTTGGCGTGACGTCTTCATAAAACGCCCTACGAATGGTGGTGTGTATATGGGACGGAGGATGTACTTGAGGCAAGTAATATAATAACGTTTGAGTGACATTTGGACCTGCATTTGTTGGACAGGTTTAGGTGGCTACAGATCGAGCGTGGCTGGTGGGACTAGGGTAAATTGAGCGTGATGGTCAGCGTGGACAAGTTGGGCCCGATGTCCCGTTTCCACCCTCAATGACTCTATACCTACATGACTGACTGAGATTTCCGCCTGCAGAATGGAAATAAGACTACTCACAAGAACCTTTCTACTTTATTTTTCAACAGGGCCCCCTGGATAAACCAGGGATTAAATTGATAAAGGGCAGATGTGCAGGGATTAGGTCAGTGTATGGGAAATGTAGTTCAAGGTCTCTCCATAAACTATTTCATCTTATCGTGTGTTGTTGACGGATATTTCTGTCCGACCTTTCTTCACCTGCAACCTCATGGAACATATTTAAATTTAGAAATATTTTCGCAATCCTGCTTTGCAGTTCCTTGGTTCTGTACGTACTCAATTGGTGCAACTGCGATGAGCGGCCACACTAATGAATGTTATTGTATAACATCACAAGGGAACAAAATCCGTAACTATGTCCACAGGGATGTGGTCTCAATAAGTCATGAATCTTTTTCTTGGGTATAAATGTTCAGCGCTTTAACCTCCCATTACGTAAATAATCTGTACACATTGTATTGCATTTCGGATGTCGCTTTGAAAGAGCAATGATTTGGGGGAGGCACCTTTGGATTGAATATTATTATTACCCAATTCTAGCATCGATTGGAGTGCCCGGTATGTCACTTGAAGGTTGAAAGTGAGATAGCTGTGACGACAATTAATTTGCAAACGGCAATGTTGGAGATAAAATGACAATTCCTTGCACGACAGCGTTTGCCCCGTCTATTTTTGTTTCCCTTTAATCTCTCTTTTGATACGGCTTTTAATGTCGTGCGATAGAAATGTGCTGAATGCTCGGCTGTACCCATGGCATGAGGTTTGGGCAACAACCAGTTAATCATAGTTATTTTATGCTTATGTGGCGCAGAGGTAGAGTTGCTACATTACAGCGAATGCAGCGCCCGAGAATCTAGTTCGATCCTGACTACGGGCGCCGTCTGTACGTAGTTTGTACGTTTTCCCCGTGACCTGTGTGGGTTTTCTCCGAGATTTTCGGTTTCCTCTCACACTCCAAAGACGTACGCGTATGTAGGTTAATTGGCTGGGCAATTGTAAAAAAAATGTCCCTAGTGGGTGTAAGATAGTGTTAGTTTGCGGGGATCGCTGGGCGGCACGAATCCGGTGAGCCGAAGGGCCTGTTCTGCGCGGTATCTCTAAATCTAAAATCTAAATCAAAAATCTAAAATATAATATATTTGATCGTTGGCCGTTTACGGAGCCTCGTCGAGAATTATTACTGCATTTTTTTAAATGAAGTAACAGCCAAAGTAAACTGAGGGACAAATGCTGTATCTGGTTATTCATTGCACGACAGCGTTTGCCCCGTCTATTTTTGTTTCCCTTTAATCTCTCTTTTGATACGGCTTTTAATGTCGTGGATTTTAAATTGCTGACTGTCTTGAACGACCTGCGCATCGCGGGCAAGTAACCACGATTGTGCACTGCCATCTTCAAACGTTACAAACCCGTGAAGTAGATGCCGAAATTAACAATACCTTCAGTCTTTTTATTCATACTACACTTCGGGTCAAACCATTTCTCAGTTGATTAATTCACTATTAGTTGGAATGTTTGTTCGTGATGGCAGTTTCAGGTATTAGATTCAAACCAAAGGAAATCTCCGCCCATGCCCTCCTTTTCACACTTTTAGGAAAGCAAGCAAAATAATAATATGTACCCACCCTTTATTCAACTCGAAGTTCTGTCCATCCAATCACCATTGCTTCTTTTATTCTCCCCCCAGTGAATGTGCTGGCCATTGTGATCCTGTCCCGAGGAAAGTGCGGTCTCTCGAAATGCATCACTCGTTACCTGGTGGCTATGGCGACGGCGGATCTCTCCGTGCTTGTCTGCGAAGTGATTTTAAATCGGATTGCTTTTCTTTATTGGCGGTACACAATCCTGCTCTACACTCCTGTGTGCAGGTTTATAGTCTTCTTGTCCGCCACGGCCGTAGACTGTTCCGTTTGGTTCACGGTCGCTTTCACATTTGATAGGTTTGTTGCTATCTCCAAACAGAATCTGAGATCTAGATACTGCACCGAGAGAATCGCGGCGGTGGTTATAGTGACCCTAAGTACCTTCTTCAGTTTACAGAACGTTGCCTGGCCTTTCGCTTATTCTTCTACTTCCCGGCATACTGGTTTACTGTGGTTCTGCCGAATCCGATCGGACTTCTATTACCTTCCCGCATGGATCGCATTTTCTTGGACTGAGCAGTTGTTGACCCCGGTGATTCCATTCTGTTTGATTTTGTTGTTTAATGCGCACACGGCGAGACGTATTTTAACGGCCATTCGGGTCCGCAAGAGGCTCCGCGATTTCAGTCGTGGAGACCCGGAGACGGAAAGCCGTAAACGGTCCATAATATTACTCTTTGCAATCTCCATCAGCTTTCTCCTGCTCTGGTTCACATCTGTGTCTTATTTTGTTTATAATCGGTCTATGAACGGATTTTCGTTGAGAGGTTTCACAAACCTATTTGCAACATTTGAAAAAACTGGATTTCTGCTGCAGCTGCTGAACACCTGTACGAACACATTGATTTACACCGTCACACAGGGGAAGTTCAGAGAGCAGCTCCTTCAGGCACTCCAATGCCCCGTCGCGCTTACTGGAATGTTAGCGAAACTAAACAAATCCTGTTCAAAATAATATCTCCTAACGTCTTGTTAAGTAGACTGTATGGGTCTCTGTTGAAGAGGGAGAATCGACCGTAAATTGTCCCGTACGTTTCCAAAACATATAAAGAAATGTGACATGTTCGGCTAAAAAAACAATATCCCCCGTGCATGATGGTGTATAGGCGTTTTGGCACCCCCAAGCCCGCTCCTACACCCCCCACCCCCCCCCCCCCCACACACACACACACACACACACTCGCACATGCACCGCACCACCTAGACCTGCGCAGACCCACCACCATCTGCCTTTTAAAATGAACACCGCCAGTTTCCCTATTGCTCAACTGGTAGAGCTGCCGTGGGGAAGCCGATGTTAACTTCTACAGGTGCGGACATCCGGTACCTCCACATTTGCAACATTGCACAACATCTCTGATTTCCATTCAATCCAGCGGACCCTCCATTTGGCTCCCAATGCTCAAACCTCTAAAACGTCAGACCCCGAAAGGTTCCACGTCTTGCTCGTAACGACACAAAAGATAACTAAATATCGAACTCTGCAAAAATCACAAGATAAAACAATGCCCCAACAATTGCATAGATTTCAGAGTTTATTTACCGATGGTTTTGTTTAACAGCCTCATGGTTGATTGAAAGAAACAGCTCCGAAACCTTTAGCAATTGAAGTTTTCAATGTGCCCGATGGCAGGACTGAAATGAGAATCTGGGTGGTGTGGGTCTCTAATGGGGATGGCTGTCATTTTGGAGACAGCATCTGCCGCAGATCTCATCGACGGTGGGAAGGTCATTACCCGCGGTGTATTAGATAGTGTTCACCATTTGTTTCCACTCTTCCTCGTTAACGTTTCCATACCCAGCTACAGCCTTCCAACGATTAGAGGATGAAAACATTGGGAACACGAACTGTTCCACTGATTCCACAACTCTCCAGCAGATTTTTCAATCGCATATATATCTGCAGCTAACTCAATTGACTTAGATCAAATCAAATGAGCCTTGAAATAGTAATGAGGTTTAATTGTAATATTAATTCCTGCTTAATTATCAATCGTTTTTCAAACATACAACACGCGGTGATGGTATGCATTAAACCGTGACTTCGGGAAGGAAGCGGTCGCTTTCGCAGATCATTATCCAGATTAGTTGTTCATTCGTTTGGACATGTTATGCAAGGTCCTGTTAAACAGCTGGCAGAAGTCATATTGCTTTGGATTGTAAAGCCCTAATCAGACTTATTTGACGTTAACACTTGTTATCAATAAAGCAAATATGTAATATTTAAGCTAATGTTTTTATGGTGATTAATCTCTCCATCGCACGAAATTGCAGGCAATTCCTTTGAAGAATGCATTGACAGAAGGAATTCGAATTTACAGCACTTCATGGAAATTATCGATTTCCCCCTGAATAGTTGACAACTGTTCATTTCAATAACCATTCAAATTGACTTGTTCGATGTTCGCTTTGACAAGAAAGTCTGAAGTCTGCTCAAAACCACATATGTAAAATTGTTCTCCGAGTTCCTTTCACAATTGTCTTAAAATGGCTGGACGTTTATCAGAGCTCAGGGTTGTATTCATTGAATACATTTTAAGTGCTGATTGGCGAATAACTATTTATGTAAATCAGAAGGGAACCCGTCCCGTCACGTTATTTTGCTGCTTTAAAATGTATTAACAACTGAGAGGGCAGAGGGGCTGCCTCCTGAAACATTGATGACTGCTTCGAGGCTACCTCCTGCACCATTGCAGAACTCCCGGACTTCATTAACGTCATAACTAGTTTCCATCCGGCGGACAAAGTCACATGGGCCATCTCCGAAATCTCCCTCCCGTTTCTTAATCTCACCGTCTCCATCACAGGAGATAGACTATCGACGGACATCCACTATAAATCTACTGACTCTCACATCTATCTAAACTACATGACTACGCACCCTGCCTTTCCACTCTATCCCCTACTCCCAATTCTCGCATCTATGCCGCATCTGTGCCCCAGGTAAAGTGTTCCACACCAGGATATCTGAGATGTCGTCATTCTTTAGGCACCGTGATTCACCCGTCGTAGATCAGTCCCCTACTAGGGTCTTCTCGATGTCCCGCAGCTCCGTTCTTGCTCCCCTCCCCCAGGCGCAACAGGGACAGTATCTCGCAGTCTTCACCTTTCACCCCAACTGCCATCGCATACAGCTCATTATCCTCCGACATTGCCGCCATTTCCAACGGGATCCTACCACGAGCCATATCTTCCCGGCTCCAACCCTATCCGTTTTCCGCAGAAACCGATCCCTCCGCAACTCACTAGTTTAAATGCCTTTCCCGTCAATAGCACACCCCCTCCCCCCTTGGTACTTTCCCCTGCAATCGCGGGACCAACAACTGTCCCTATCCATCCTCCCTCGACTCCTTCAAAGAATTTCAGGTGAGGCAGAGATTCACTTGCATCTACCAACCTCATGTACTGTATCCGCTGTTCCAGGTATTGGCTTCTATCTATTGGCGATACCGAGCACAGGGTCTATGATCGTTTCGCTGAACGCCTTAGCGCAGTCCGCCTGCACCTGCCTGGCCTCCCGGTCGCCAAACATGTTAATTCCCCTTTCCATTCCCGCTATGACCTTTGGCTCATGGGTCTCTTCTATTGTCAGAGCGAGGCAAACACAAATTGAAGGAACAGCATCTCATATATCGCTTGGACAGCTAACAACGCCGTGGTATGAATGATCATTTTTTAAGTAACCTCTGCATTCTCTCTCTCCATCCCTCCCTCACCTAAGTTGCAGTACATTCCACGTCATTTTGTTCATTGTCTATATCTCGTTCAAACCTAAGGAACAGCTAACAATGGCCTTTTTTCTTTATCATTTTTACTTTCTTTACATATCTTGGAAACATAGAAACATAGAAAACTTGGTGCAGGAGTAGGTGATTCGGCCCTTCGAGCCAGCACCGCCATTCGATATGATGACTGCTGATCATCTAAAATCAGTACCCAGTTCCTGCTTTTTCCCCATATCCCTTGATTCCTTTAGCTCGAAGCGGAATATCCAACTCACTTGAAAACATCAAGTGAATTGGCCTCCAGTCCCTTCTGCGTCAGAGAACCCCACAGATTCACAACTCTCTGGGTGAACATGTTTTTTTCTCATCTCAGCCTTAAACGAGCTCTCCTTATTCTTAAAATGTGAATCCTGGTTTTGGACTCCCGCAACATTGGGATCATTTTTCCTGCTTCCAGCCTTCCCAATCATTTGCGAATTTTATTTTTCCATAAGATCCCCTCCCATCCTTCTAAATTTCAGTGAATACAAGCCTAGTCGACCCATTCTTTAAACGCATTTCAGTCCCGCCATCCCGAGAAATAACCTACGCTGCACTCCCTCAATAGTAATGATGTCCTTCGTCAAATTGGGAGACCAGAATTGCACACAACACTACATGTGCGGTCTCACCAGGTACAACTGCAGTCGGAGCTCCTTGCTCCTAAACGCAACTGCTGTCCCAATGAAGGGCAACATGCCATTAGTTTTCTTCGCTCCCTGCTGTACCTGCATACTCCCTATCAGTGACTGATGCACAAGCACACCCACGTTTCGTTGCACCTCCCCTTTTCCTAATCTAACCATTCCGATAATAATCTGCCTTCGTGATCTTGCCACCGAAGTGCATAACCTCACATATATCCACATTGTCCTGCAACCGCCATGCATCTACCCACTTACCCGACCTATCCAAGTCGCCCTGCAGCCTCATAGCATCCTCACCGCTTCTCACACTGCCATCCAGCTGAGTGTCACCGCAAACTAAGAGATGTCACACTTAATTCTCTCGTCTAAATCGTTCACATATATTGTAAATAACTGTGGTCCCAGCACCGAGCATTGCGGCGTCCCACCCGTCACTGCATTCTTTCATTCATCTGTTCTATATATCTCTACATCACCGTCTACATATTGCGTTTCCATTGCCCCTGTCTCGCCAGGCTGAAGCAGGGGCTCGGCGCGAAACGTCACCTAGTGCTTTACTCCATAGATACTGTCAGAACCGCTGTGTTACTCCAGATTTTTGTGTATATTTTCGTTCTTCAGGATGACATTGATTTAAAAATAAAACACATGGAGACCAGCACAATGCTCACCACTCTTCGAGACTTCTCATCAGACCCATTATTGAAGGCAGTAAAACATCTTTACCCATTAGTCAAGGCCTCACGTGCGAAAGGTCAATATAACATGCGGTTAACAACTGTGGTGAACTACTTTCAATGACACGAACATCAATTCCAACACATACCGAATTTATCATCATCTAAATGTGTTCTTTTTGCACCACATTGAATAACCTAACATACCCCACCCACCTTGCATCGCCAATAACCATCCACATCCATTCAGCTTTTGTGCCCCGCTGAAGCATCTCTACATGCTTCTCCGCACCAGCATACCAACATCTCTGTTGTCAGTGCACAGGGACGTTAGATATCGGCCGCGTGGTTGAAATAGCTGGCAACAAACTGATCTCTGTGACATCTCATCAGCCTTACGCAACCAACCTGATCAAGATCCAGTAAGAGAGAGAGAGAGTGTGGAAACAGGCCCTTTGGCCCCGCGAGGTTGCGCATTTGACAAGGCATAACTAAATTCTTGCTTGCATTCCCAGGCTACGCAAATAATCGCGACGAACGGCGCTGACAAAGTTACAATGTACTCCCGCCAGTTCCTCCTTCTTTCTCCCCCATCCTCTCCCCCTCCCCTCTCCGGGTTCTCCATTGTACTCCCCCTCCCATCCCGGTGTTCACCCCACGCCAGGTTCTCCATTGTTCAATGTTCTTTCTCCTCCCTCACGAAGCGCGGGAATAAGCCGCATCACCCGTAGAAAACCCATGCGACCACAGGGCGAACGTACAAACTCCGTACAGACCGTACCCGTAGTTAGGATCGAACCCGGGTCTCTGGCGCCAGAAGGGACCAGCTTTCCTGCTGCGCCATTGTGTTTCCCTGATAAAAACAACAGTGGGTGATTATCATATTGCGATTAATTTCCTGACACGCAGGTCGAGACATGAAAAAACAGCATTCGAATGGCAGTCTGCGAGGGCGGACGAGAACGGAGGACGTCCAGTGAAACTGGGATAAGTGCAGAGCGATTCTCTCAAGGCCCTCGGGGAAATATTAACTATCAACAATGTCATTGAATCCATATTAGCGAAAAATGCTTTCTGGGCCATTGCTGGCCACCAAACAACAGTGGCAGCTTCAGGTAACGGGAAATTCATCCCTCCCACTGAACTTCAGAGGAAAGTGAGAGGGTCTTTCACATCAGGCTCAGAAATCAAAAATGTTTGCGCACTTGTGATTCCTGGTCTGAGAATTCAACAGTGCGCCATCTGTTCCTATCAATGGCTGAAAATCGTTGTCGTGCTAATTCAACGTGGAGGCAGTCAACAATATTACAGCTGGGTTGCATTTTGTTTGGACTGTGATAGCATATACAAGCAATGGATATTAAAAAATAAACATCGCGGACTTAAGGGAAAATAGAGAAAACACTAACCCGCTTCAATCTAGCAGGGTGTTTCAAGGAAAACGTTATAGACCGGCGTCCTGAAAGTTTGATTACCAAGGAATTTGGGACTTGACGTAACATTTAGTTCGACCGCAATCTGACTGACGAAAGGTACGGGTTTATAAAATTACACTAATATCATCGTGTTACTGATTCTCCTGGATGTGGTTTTGCGCGTTATAAATTAACATTGCAATAATGCTCGGTTCAGAATGCATTATGCATCACCTTGTTGGCCATCGTAGTTGAACACCAATCGTAACATCCACTCTTACAATGACAACCGGGGCGCACCAGTAGTTGAGGCTTGTCACTTCTAGATTCCTGAAACTTGAGGTTGAAGGTTAGACCAATCAGTGCGGAAGCCCTACACAGACTTACGACACAGTTCTAGATGCTTCTCCTTCTGCTGTCTCTGTTTGTTGTCGTTCGCCTGACTGAGGTCAATTGACAGGGCTCACCACGGAGAGCTCGACAACATGAGCCCCAGCAAACAGCGCAGCAGGTCATTTTAGATTGCACTGTCCTCCGTCCCCCTGGTGGTGGGGTGGACCTCACGGCCCTCGACAGCAGCACATTGCACTGGCTACAGCGCCTGGATGGCGTTACATAATTTCTGCTGCCTCAAATGCAAGAAGAGGAAGACGTTTACCTGCCTGAAACTTGAAGTTGGAGGTTAGACCAATCAGTGCGGAAGCCCTGCACAGACTTACGAATATCCGGGCATGCTTTCAGGAAAGAAAGGAAAGCTGCACGTTATTTTACCATGTTGCCCTTTCTCCCGGTGCCGCTGCCGCTGTTTTCAGAAGTCACTGGCGTTGCGGCGATGAACTTAGTTAATAGGAGCGGGCCCTGAACCTGGAGGATGCGAGAGTCAATATCATGTGTGTTGGGGCAGCTTCGAAATATTCCCTGACGGTCGCGTGCTTAGGATTCGGCGCTTGCACTGCCGCGGCCCGGGTCTTGGAAACGGCCTTTTGCCATTCATATAACTAGACTTGTATACACTGGAATTTAGAAGGATGATAGGGGATCTTATCGAAACCTATAAGATTATTAAGGGGTTGGACACATTAGAGGCAGGAAACATGTTCCCAATGTTGGGTGAGTCCAGAACGAGGGGCCACAGTTTAAGAATAAGGGGTAGGCCGTTTAGAACAGATATGAGGAAAAACTATTTCAGTCAGAGAGTTGTGAATCTGTGGAATTCTCTGCCTCAAAGGGCAGTGGAGGCCAGTTCTCTGAATACATTCAAGAGGGAGCTAGATAGAGCACTTCAGGATAGCGCAGTCAAGGTGTATGGGGAGAAAGCAGGAACAGGGTACTGATTGAGAATAATCAGCCATGATGGTTTGGAGTTTGTAAAATGTGTGCAGGATAGTTTTTTGCAGCAATACGTAGAGGTGCCTACCAGAGAAGGGGCAGTGTTAGACCTCCTGTTAGGAAATGAGATGGGTCAGGTGACGGAGGTATGTGTTGAGGAGCACTTTGGGTCTAGTGATCATAATGCCATTAGTTTCAATATCATTATGGAGAAGGTCAAATCTGGATCAAGGGTTGAGATTTTGGATTGGAGAAAGGCTAATTTTGAGGAGATGAGAAAGGATTTAAAAGGAGTGAAATGGAAATTGTTGTTTTATGAAAAGGATATAATAGAGAAATGGAGGATATTTAAAGGTGAAATTTTGAGAGTACAGAGTCTTTATGTCCCTGTTCGGTGGAAAGGAAAGAATAATAATTTGAAAGAGCCGTGGTTTTCCAGGGAAATTGGACACTTGGTTCGGAAAAAGAGGGAGATATACAATAAATATAAGCGGCAGGAAGTAAATGAGGTTCTTGAGGAATATAAAGAATGTAAAAGGAATCTTAAGAAGGAAATTAGAAAAGCGAAAAAAAGATATGAGGCTGCTTTGGCATGTAATGTAAAAGTAAACCCCAAGGGGTTCTACAGATATGTCAATAGCAAAAGGATAGTGAGGGATAAAATTGGTCCATTAGAGAGTCAGAGTGGACAGCTATGTGCTGAGCCGGAAGAAATGGGGGAGATATTAAACAATTTCTTTTCTTCGGTATTTACCGAGGAGAAGGATATTGAATTATGTGAGGTAAGCGAAACAAGTAGAGTAGTGATGGAAATTAGGAGGATTAAAGAAGAGGCGGTACGGACACGTTTGAAGAATATAAAAGTGGATAAGTCTCCAGGTCCTGATAGGATATTCCCTAGGACATTGAGGGAAGTTAGTGCAGAAATAGCAGGGGCTATGACGGAAATATTTCAAACGTCATTAGAAACAGGGATGGTGCCGGAAGATTGGCGCATTGCGCATGTTGTGCCGTTGTTTAAAAAAGGTTCTAAAAGTAAACCTAGCAATTATAGACCTATTAGTTTGACGTCTGTGGTGGGAAAATTAATGGAAAAGATACTTAGGGACAATATATATAATTATTTGGATAATCAAGGCCTGATTAGAAACAGTCAACATGGATTTGTGCCTGGAAGGTCATGTTTGACTAATCTTCTTGAATTTTTTGAAGAGGTTACCAGGGAAATTGATAAGGGCAAGGCTGTGGATGTTGTCTATATGGACTTCAGTAAGGCATTTGACAAGGTTCCACATGGAAGGTTGATTAAGAAGGTTAAATCGTTGGGTATTAATAGTGAGGTTGCAAGATGGATTCAACAATGGCTGAATGGGAAATACCAGAGGGTAACGGTTGACAATTGTATGTCAGGTTGGAGGCCAGTGTCTAGTGGAGTGCCCCAAGGATCTGTGTTGGGTCCACTGTTGTTTGTCATTTACATTAATGATCTGGATGATGGTGTGGCAAATTGGATTAGTAAATATGCAGATGATACTAAGATAGGTGGAGTACTTGATAGTGAGGTAGATTTTCAAAGTCTACAGAGAGACTTGGGCCTTTTGGAAGGGTGGGCTGAAAGATGGCAGATGGAGTTTAATGCTGATAAGTGTGAGGTGCTGCATTTTGGTAGGACAAATCAAAATAGGACGTACAGGGTAAATGGTAGGGAATTGAGGAATGCAGTGGAACAGAGGGATCTGGGAATAACTGTGCATTGTTCCCTGAAGGTGGAATCTCATGTGGAAAGGGTGGTGAAGAAGGCGTTTGGTATGCTTGCCTTTATAAATCAGAGCATCGAGTATAGAAGTTGGGATGTAATGTTGAAATTGTACAGGGCATTGGTGAGGCCGAATCTGGAGTATGGTGTGCAGTTCTGGTCGCCAAATTATAGGAAGGATGTCGACAAAATGGAGAGGGTACAGAGGAGATTTACTCGAATGTTGCCTGGGTTTCAGCACTTAGGCTACAGAGAGAGGTTGAACAGGTTGGGTCTTTATTCTTTGGAGCGTAGAAGGTTGAGGGGGGACTTGATAGAGGTTTTTAAAATTTTGAGAGGGACGGACAGAGTTGACGTGGGTAGGCTTTTCCCTTTGAGAGTGGGGAAGATTCCAACAAGGGGACATAGCTTCAGAATTGAGGGACAAAGGTTTAGGGGTAACATGAGGGGGAATTTCTTTACTCAGAGGGTTGTGGCTGTATGGAATGGACTTCCGGTGGAAGTGGTGGAGGCTGGCTCGATTCTATTATTTAAGAGTAAATTGGATAGGTATATGGATAGGAGGGGATTGGAGGGTTATGGTCTGAGTGCAGGTAGATGAGACTAGGTCAGGGAGAATGGTCGGCGTGGACTGGTAGGGCCGGACAGGCCTGTTTCCATGCTGTAGTTGTTATATGTTATATGTTATATGTTATATCACATTGAATGGCGGTGCCGGCTCGAAGGGCCGAATGTCTATTGTCTATTGTCTATTGAAAGGTCCTTCATTGAACAACGCCGGGGACGGAACTGTCACTGCACTTTCCACTCTGAGTATCACGCATAAGGCTGTTTTTGCACTGTGGGTTCCGATCGCTCACACCATTTTAAAAAATCTGAATGTTCAAGATATCATTTGAGGTGAAGGTTCTTGAGGATAGGCACGGGTGTAAGTTATCAACGATGGTCTCCCCAACATGCAGTACATTCCCGTGCAGGAGACGTCGTTGCAAATCTTGGTGATTATTGTCTGCCGCTTTCCACCTTAATCATATCCCTCCTAAAATATGGACAATATTGTGACATGGACAATATTCTGCGCATCGTCTCACCAACGTCCCTCATCTGATATTAAGCGTCCAATCGCCACAACGTGCTCCGTCGACCCTCCGTAATGAATGTCTGTCGTTTTTAAAAAATGAAACTCCACTTATACTCAACTGGGTGCGATCACTGTAGTCAAATCAACACACAACTGAAAAGGGATGAGGGGAGGAATTAACCCATCAGCTCCATTCAGATGGATTGCAAACATATTCGGCATGAACAAGATGGATCACAAGGAATCGTGAAAGGCTTGGATAGAGTGGGTCTTTGGAGGATGTT
Source organism: Rhinoraja longicauda (assembly GCF_053455715.1). Classification (NCBI taxonomy): domain Eukaryota; kingdom Metazoa; phylum Chordata; class Chondrichthyes; order Rajiformes; family Arhynchobatidae; genus Rhinoraja; species Rhinoraja longicauda. The sequence goes on along the minus strand of NC_135968.1, from coordinate 2,045,985 downwards.
TCCACAAGTGGAGGATTCTCTGACTACAGGTCATAGCCACAGAACTGAAGGACGTACTCTTCGGAAGGAGATGAAGAGCAGATTTTTTCGTCAGGGGGTGGTGAATCTGAGAAATTCTTTGCCACAGAAGGTTGTAGAGGTCAAGTTAGTGGACATTTTGAAGGCATAGACGGATCGATTCTTGATTACTACGGGTGTCAGAGGATACAGTGAGAAGGCAGGAGAATGGTGTTGAAAGGGAGAGATAGATCAGCCGTGAGTGAATGGCGGAATGGACTAGTTGGGCCAATTCTGCTCCTATCACTTATGATATAATCTCATGATCAGTGAGCCTGTTTCCGTGCTGTGTACCATATATATATATATATATATACCGCACTGTGGCAGATCGTCCCAAGTACCTACTCCTCCTGTGGTGCTCTTTCGGAGAAAGCCGCCCTATCCAGGCCCTCTCATTATTAAAGCCGTTCAATCTTTTAACTATACATGTGAATATTTTTGCACAATCCCAAGATTAATGGGATCCTTTATAAATAATAATGCGACAATAACAATATTCATCTTCCTGTGCTGCAGCGTTCTAACAAAGAAGTCCTATGAACAGCGTAGTTTGAGCCCAGGTACGTGCGACTTCTCCTGCGGGTGAAGACTTTCTAGAGGTTGATCTATCCCGAAATATGTTTTGCAAAGACAGACACAAAAAGCTGAAATAACTGAACGGGTCAGGTAGCGCCCCTGGAGAAAGGGAATAGGTGACGTTTCAGGTCGAGACCCTTCTTCAGACTGGTGCCAGTGGAATGGGAAACGAGAGACGTTGACAAATAATGGCAAATCATCGTCCATTCATTTGTCCTAGATCTCTCGTTTCCCTTTCCCCTGACGTTCAGTCTGAAGAAATGTCTGGACCAGAAACGTCACCTATTCCTTTTCTCCATGAAATTCCACGGACTATCCTTGATTTGACTTCGCTGGTTTTACCATGCACTAAACATTATTTCGTTATCATGTATCTATGCACTGTAAATTGTTCGATTGTATTATCTTTCTGCTGACAGGTCAGCACGCAACAAAAGCTATTTACTGTACATCGGTACACATGACAAAACATAGAAACACAGAAACATGGACAATAGGTGCAGGAGTAGGCCAATCGGCCCTTCGAGCCTGCACCGCCATTCAATATGATCATGGCTGATCATCCAACTCAGTGTCCCATACGTGCCTTCTCTCCAGACCCCCTGATCCCTTTAGGCACAAGGGCCACATCGAACTCCCTCTTAAATAACACCACTCACAAGAACCTTTCTACTTAATTTTTAAACAGGACCTCCTGGAAAGACATGGGACGACATTTATAATGGGTAGACGTAAAGTGTCTGGGAACTGTAGCTCAAGATCTTGGAACTGTAGCTCAAGATCACCAAATAAATTAAAGATGGACACAAAAAGCTGGGAGTGACGTTTGGGGTCGAGACACTTCTTCACAATGAAGAAGGTCTTGACCCGAAACGCCACCCATTGCTTCCCTCCAGAGACGCTGCCTGTCCCGATGAGTTACTCCAGCATTTTTGTATCCACCTTCGGTTTAAAACAGCATCTGCAGTTCGTTCTTATGCATTCACACGATCTATTCCCCTCATGACTTTTTAATGCAACTTAGTATATTAAGGATCAATTCATGTGGATTCCTGTAGCTAATGTTATCCCATTTTCCAAGAAGGGAGCAAGAGAGAAAACGGGGAATTGTAGACCAGTTAGCTGACATCGGTGGTGGGGAAGATGCTGGAGTCAATTATAAAAGATGTAATAACGGCGCATTTGGATAGCAGTAAAATGAGTGGTCCAAGTCAGCATGGATTTATGAAGGGGAAATCCTGCTTGTCTAATCTTCTGGAATTTTGTGAGGATGTGACAAGTAAAATGGATGAAGGAGAGCCAGTGGATGCAGTGTATCTTGACTGTCAGCCTTTGATAGGGTCCTAGATGGGAGGTTGGTGAGCACAATTAGAGCACATGGTATTGAGGGTAGTTTATTGACATAGACAGAGAAATGGTTGGCAGACAGGAAGCAAAGTGCAGGAATAAACGGGTCCTTTTCAGAATGGCCGGCGGTGGCAAGTAGTAAGGCACGGTGCTGGGGCCGCAACTATTTACAATTCATGATTTAGCAGATGGAATTCCAAGTAACACTAGCAAGTTTGCGGATGACACATAGCTGGGTGGCAGTGTTAACTGCGAAGAGGATGTTAGGAGGTTGCAGGGTGATTTGGACAGGTTGAGAGAGTGGGCAGATGCATGGCAGATGCAGTGTAATATAGATAAATGTGAGGTTATCCACTTTGGCGGCAAAAACAAAGAGGCAGATTATTCTCACAATGGTGCCAGATTAGGTAAAGGGGAAGTGCAACGAGACCTTGGTGTCCTTGTGCACCAGTCACTGAAAGTAAGCGTGCAGGTACAACAGCAGTGTTGAAAGCTGATGGCATTTTTTGCCTTCAGCGCGGGAGGATTTAAGTAAAGGAGCAAATAGGTCCTTCTGCAGTGGTATAATTCGAGGAAGGACATCCTTGTTATTGAGGCTGTGCAGGTTTTCGAGGTTATTCCCTGCGATCGCGAGACAGTCATATGAGGAAAGATTGGAAAGACTGCGCTTGTGTTCACTGGAGTTTAGAAGGATGAGAGGGGATCTTTTAGAGAGGTATACAATTATAAAAGGACTGGGAAAGCTAGACGCAGGATCGAGGGGCTAGTGGAATCAAGGGATATGTGGAGACGGCAGGCACAGGTTACTGATTGTGGATGATCAGTCATGATCACCATGATGGCGCTGATGGCTCGAGGGGCCAGATGCCCTTCTTCTGCACCTATTGGCTATGTTTCTATGTTTGTAAAAGTAGCTCGTTTGCTTTGTGTCGCTACACTGTCCGGCTCAATGTTTGTTAGGACGCTATTCAAGAGCTGGCCATCCACCAGCAACCATCATAGGTATCAACCTCATTGTCAGACCGCCGTTTTGGCACAGGGTCCTGGCCGCCATTTTGACACATGCTCGGACTACCATTTTGACGTGACGTTTTCACAAAACGTCATATGAAAGGTGTTGTGTATATGGAACGGAGGATGTACTTGAGGCAAGTAATATAATATCGTTTGACGGACATTTGGGCCTGTATGTATTGGGTAGGTTTAGATGGCTAAAGTTCGAGCGTGGGCCGGTGGGACAAGGGTAAGTTGAGCATGATGGTCTGTGTGGACAAGCTGGGCCCGATGTCCTGTTTCCACCCTGTATGACTCGATATCTACATGGCTGCATGAGATTTCCGCCTGCAGAATGGAAATAAGACTACTCACCAGAATCTTTCTACTTTATTTTTCAACAGGGCACCCTGGAAAAACCAGGGATAAAATTGATAAAGGCCAGATGTGCAGGGATTAGGTGAGTGTATGGGAACTGTAGTTCAAGGTCTCTACATAAATTATTTCATCTTATCGTGTGTCGTTGACGGATATTTCTATGCGACATTTCTTCACCTGCAACCTCATGGAATATATTTAAATTTAGAAATATTATTCGCGATCCTGCTTTGCAGTTCCTTTGTTCTGCACGTACTCAATTGGTGCACCTGCGATGAGCGGCCACATTAATGAATGTTATTGTATAACATCACATGGGAACAAAATCCGTAACATATGTCCACATAGAGGTGATCTCAATAAGTCGTTAATCTTTTTGTTGGGTATAAAGTTTCAGCGCGTTAACCTCCCACTACGTACATAATCTGTACACACTGTAGTGCATTTCGGAGGTCACTTTTAAGGAGCAATGGTTTGGGCAGGGCACCTTTCGGTTGAATATTATTATTACCCAATTCTGGCATCGATTGGAGTGCCCGGTATGTCACTTGAAGGTTGAAAGTGAGATAGCCGTGACGACAATTGATTGGGAAACGGCAATGCTGGAGATAAAATGACAATAGTGTGATAAAATGTGCTGGATGCTCGGCTGTACCCATGGCATGAGGTTTGGGCAACAACCAGTTAATCATAGTTATTTTATGCTTATAATATATTTGATTGTTGGCCGTTTACTGAGCCTCGTCGAGATTTATTACTGCAATTTTTTAAGTGAAGTAACAGCGAACGTAAACTGAGGGACAAATGCTGTATCTGGTTATTCCTTGCACGACAGCATTTGCCCCTTGTATTTTTGTTTCCATTTGATCTCACTTTTTAAATGTCGTTGATTTTAATTATGGACTGTCTTGAACGACCTGCGCATCGTGTGCAAGTAACCCCGATTGGGAACTGCCCTCTTCAAACGTTACAAACCCGGGAAGTTGATGCCGAAATTAACACTAACTTAAGTCTTTTTATTCATACTACACTTCTGTTCAAACCATATCTCAGTTGATTATTTCACTGTTAGGTGGAATGTTAGTTGTGAGCGCTGTTTCAAGGATTACATTCGAACAAAAGAAAATCTCCGTGCGTGCCATTATCTTCACAATTTTAGTAAAGCAGACAAAATAACATTATATACCCATCCATCACTCAACTCGAAGTTCTTCTCTCCAGATAATCACCATTGCTTCTTTCTTTCTCTCCCCCCCCCCCCCCCACAGTGAACGCTAAGTACCTTCTTCGGTTTACAGAACGCTGCCTGGCCTTTCGTTTATTCTTCTTATTTCAAGAATAATGGTTTAATATGGGGCTGCCGAATCAGATCGGACTTCTATTTCCTGCCCGCATGGATCGCATTTTCTTGGACTGAGCAGCTGTTCACCCCAGTGATTCCATTCTGTTTGATTTTGTTGTTTAATGCGCACACGGCGAAAAGTATTTTAACGGCCAATCGGGTCCGCAGGAGGCTCCGCGATCTCAGCCGTGGAGACCCGGAGACGGAAAGCCGTAAACGGTCCATAATATTTCTCTTTGCAATCTCCAGCAGCTTTATCCTGCTCTGGTTCACATCTGTGTCTTATTTTCTTTACTACCGACCGATCATCGTATTTTCGATGAGAGGTCTCACAAACCCATTTGCAACATTTGAAAAAACTGGGGTTCTGCTGCAGCTGCTGAACACCTGTACGAACACATTGATTTACACCGTCACCCAGGGGAATTTCAGAGAGCAGCTCCTTCAGGCACTCCAATGCCCCGTCGCGCTAACTGGAAAGTTAGTGAAACTAAACAAATACTATTCAAAATGATATCTCGTAACTTCCTAAGATGACTGCATTGATCTCTGTTGAAGGGGGAGAACATGTATGTTTCCAAAGCATTTCAAAAAAAATGTCACAAGTTCGGCTAAAACATGAATATCCCCCATGCGTGACGGCGTATAGGCGTTTTGGCACCACCAAGCCCGCTCCCACAACCCCCCCCCCCCCCCCCCCCCCACACACACACACACACACCCGCACACGCACCGCACCACCCAGCCCTGCGCAGTCCCACCACCATCTGCCTTTTAAAATGAACACCGCCAGTTTCCCTAATGCTCAACTGGTAGGCCTGTCGTGGGGAACCCGATTTTAACTTCTACAAGTGCGGCCATCCAGTATCTCCACATTTGCAACATTGCACAACATCTCTGGTTTCCTTTCAATCCAGCAGACACGCCATTTGGCTCCCAATGCTCAAACCTCTAAAACGTCAGACCCCGAAAGGTTCCACGTCTTGCTCGGAACAGCACAAAGGTTAAGTAAATATTGAACTCTACAAAAAATCATAAGATAAAACATTGCCCCACAATTGCATAGAGTTCGGAGTTTATTTACCGATAGCTTTGTTTAACAGCCTAATGGTTGTTTGAAAGAAACAGCTCCGAAACCTTTAGCAATTGAAGTTTTCAATGTGCCCGATGGCAGGAATGAAATGAGAAACTGGGTTGTGTGGGTCTCTGATGGGGATGGCTATCATTTTAGAGTCAGCGTCTGCCGTAGATCTCATAGATGGTGGGAAGGTCATTAACCGTGATGTATTAGATAGTGTTTACCATTTTGTTTCCACTCTTCCCCGTTAACGTTTTCATACCCAGCTACAGCGTTGCAACGATTGGAGGATGAAAACATTGGCAAAACGAACTGTTCCACTGAAGAACTGTTCAGTCTGAAGAAGGGTCTCGACCCGAAACGTCGCCCATTCCTTCTCTCCCGAGATGCTGCCTGACCTGCTGAGTTACTCCAGCATTTTGTGAATAAATCGATTTGTACCAGCATCTGCAGTTATTTTCTTTTAGAACGGTTCCACTGATTCAACAACTCTCCAGCAGATTTCCCAATAGCATATATATCTGCAGCAAACTCAATTGACTTAGATCATAGAAACATAGAAACATAGAAAATATGTGCCGGAGTAGGCCATTCGGCCCTTCGAGCCCGCACCGCCATTCAATATGATCATGGCTGATCATCCAGCTCAGTAGCCTGTACCTGCCTTCTCTCCATACCCCCTGATCCCTTTAGCAAAAAGGGCCACATCTAACTCCCTCTTAAATATAGCCAATGAACTGGCCTCAACTACCTTCTGTGGTAGAGAATTCCACAGACTCACCACTCTCTGTGTGAAGAATTTTTTTCTCATCTCGGTCCTAAAAAAAGACTTCCCCTTATCCTTAAGCTGTGACCCCTGGTTCTGGACTCCCCCAACATCGGGAACAATCTTCCCACATCTTGCCTCTCCAACCCCTTAAGAATTTTATATGTTTCTATAAGATCCCCCCTCAGTCTTCTAAATTCCAGCGAGTACAAGCCCAGTCTATCCAGTCTTTCCTCATATGCAAGTCCCGCCATCCCCGGGATTAATCTGGTGAACCTTCTCTGTACTCCCTCTAAGGCAAGAACGTCTTTCCTCAGGTTAGGAGACCAAAACTGCACACAATACTCCAGGTGCGGTGTCACCAAGGCCCTGTACAACCGCAGCAGAACCTCCCTGCTCCTAAACTCAAATCCTCTTGCTATGAATGCCAACATACCATTCGCTTTCTTCACTGCCTGCTGCACCTGCATGCTTACATTCAATGACTGGTGCACCATGACACCCAGGTCACGTTGCATTTCCCCTTCTCCCAATCGGTCACCATTCAGGTAATACTCTGCTTTCCTGTTCTTGCCGCCAAAGTGGATAACCTCACACTTATCCACATTATATTGCATCTGCCATGCATTTGCCCACTCGCCTAATCTATCCAAGTCACTCTGCATGCTCCTAGCATCCTCCTCGCAGCTAACACTGCCACCCAGCTTCGTGTCATCCGCAAACTTATAGATGTTGCATTCAATTCCCTCGTCCAAATTATTAATATACACTGTAAATAACGGGGTCCCAGCACTAAGCCTTGCGGTACCCCACTAGTCACTGCCTGCGATTCCGAAAAGGACCCGTTTATTCCTACACTTTGCTTCCCGTCCGCCAACCAATTTTCTATCCACCTCAAAACTGAACCCTCAATACCGTGTGCTTTAAGTTTGTGCACCAATCTCCTATGTGGGACCTTGTCGAAGGCCTTCTGAAAGTCCAGATATAACACATCGACTGGTTCTCCCTTATCCACTCTACTAGTTACATCCTCGAAAAATTCTACAAGATTCGTCAGACATGATTTGCCTTTGGTAAATCCATGCTGACTTTGTCCGATGATTTCACCACTTTCCAAATGTGATGCTATCACATCTTTAATAACTGATTCTAGCATTTTCCCCACTACCGATGTTAGGCTAACTGGTCTATAATTCCCCGTTTTCTCTCTCCCACCCTTTTTAAAAAGTGGGGTTACATTAGCTACCCTCCAGTCCTCAGGAACTACTCCAGAATCTAAAGAGTTTTGAAAAATTATCACTAATGAGCCTTGAAATAGTAATGTGGTTTAATTGTAATATTAATTCCTACTTAATTATCAATAGTTTTTCAAAAATACACCACGAGGTAACGATATACATTAAACCGTGACTTCGGGAAGGAAGCGGTCGCATTCGCAGATCATTTTCCAGATTAGTTGTTCGTTATTCTCGACATGTTATGCAAGGTCCTGTTAAACAGCTGGCAGAAGTCATATTGCTTTGGATTGAAAAGCCCAAGACAGACCTATTTGACGCTATCACTTGTTATCAATAAAGTAAATATGTAATATGTAAGCGAATGTTTTTATGGTGATCAATCTCTTTATGTCAATCTCTTTACATCTTAATGGAAATTATGGAATTTACCCTGATTCATTGACAACTGTTCATTTTAATAACGATTCAAATTGACTTGTTCGATGTTCTCTTTGACATTAAAGACTGAAGTCTGCTTAAAACCAAATATCTAAAATTGCTCTCCGAGTGTTCCTTTCAGAATTGTCTTACAATGGATGGACGTTTATTAGTGTTCAAGATTGCATTCGTTGAATACATTTTAAGTGCTGATTTACGAATAACTATTGGTGTAAATCGGAAGGGAACCCGTCCCGTCACCTCCCTTTGCAGCTTTGACTCCATAATTGCAATTAAGAGGGCAGAGGTGCTACCCTCTGAAACATTGTCGACTGCTTCGAGCCTGCCTCCTCCACCATTGTAGAACTCCCGCACTCTATTAACGTCACAACTAATTTCCATCCAGCATTCATATTCACTTGGAACATCTCCGAAATCTCCCTCCCGTTTCTTAAAGTCGCCGTCTCCATCACAAGAGAAAGACAATCGACGGACATCGACTATAAATCTACTGACACCCACATCTATCTGAACTACATTCCGTCCCACCCTGCCTCCTGCAAACACTCTGTCCCCTACTCCCAATTCCTCCGTGTACGTCGCATCTGTGCCCCAGGTAATGTTTTCTATACCAGGTTACCTGAAATGTTGTCATTCTTTAGGCACCGGGATTCACCCATCATAGATCCATCCCCCACTAGGGTCTTCTCGATATACCGCAGATCCGCACTTGCTCCCCTCCACCAGGCGCAACAGGGACAGTATCCCGCAGCCGTCACCTTTCAACCCAACTGCCATCGCATACAGCTCATTATCCTCCGACATTTCCCCCATTTCCAACGGGATGCTACCACGAGCCATATCCTCCCGGCTCCAACCCTATGCGTTTTCCGCAGAAACCGGTCCCTCCGCAACTCACTAGTTTACATGTCTTTCCCGTTAATAGCACCCCCGTCCCCGCCCTTGGTAATTTCCCCTGCAACCGCGGGAGCAACAACACCTGTCCCTATCCCTCCCCCCTCGACTCCGTCCAAGGATTTTCAGGTGAGGCAGAGATTCACTTGCATCTCCTCCAAACTCACCTAATGTATCTGCTGTTCCAGGTGTTCGCTCGTATCTATTGCCGATATCAAGCACAGGGTCTTCGATCGTTTCGCTGAACGCCTTAGCGCAGTCCGCCTGGACCTGCCTGGCCTCCCGGTCGCCAAACACTTTAATTCCCCTTTCTATTCCCGCACTGACCTTTGGCTCATGGGTCTCTTCTATTGTCAGAGCGAGGCAAACACAAATTGAAGGAACAGCATCATATATTTCGCTTGGACAGCTAACAACGCCTTGGTATGAATAATGATTTTTTAAGTAACCTCTGCATTCTCTCTCTCCATCCCACCCTCACCTAAGTTGCAGTACATTCCAAGTCATTTTGTTCATTGTCTATATCTCGTTCAAACCTAAGGAACAGCTAACAATGGCCTTTTTTCTTTATCATTTTTACTTTCTTTACATATCTTGGAAACATAGAAACATAGAAAACTTGGTGCAGGAGTAGGTGATTCGGCCTTTCGAACCAGCACAGCCTTTCGATATGATTACTGCTGATCATCTAAAATCAGTACCCCGTTCCTGCTTTTTCCCCATATCCCTTAATTCCTTTAGCTCGAAGCGCAACATCTAACTCTCTTGAAAACATCGAGTGAATTGGCCTCCACTCCCTTCTGCGGCAGAGAACCCCACAGATTCACAACTCTCTGGGTGAAAATGTTTTTTTCTCATCTCAGCCCTAAACGAGCTCTCCTTATTCTTAAAATGTGAATCCTGGTTTTGGACTCCCCTAACATTGGGAACATTTTTCCTGCTTCCAGCCTTCCCAATCATTTGCGATTTTTTTCCCATTGGATCCCCTCCCATCCTTCTAAATTTCAGTGAATACAAGCCTATTCGACCCATTCTTTAAGCGTATTTCTGTCCCGCCATCCCGGGAAATAACCTACGCTGCACTCCCTCAATAGCAATGATGTCCTTCGTCAAATTAGGAGACCAGAATTGCACACAACACTACAGGTGCGGTCTCACCAGGTACAACTGCAGTCGGAGCTCCTTGCTCCTAAACTCAACTGCTCTCGCAATGAAGGGCAACATGCCGTTAGTTTTCTTCACTCCCTGCTGTACCTGCATGCTCCCTATCAGTGAATGATGGACAAGCACACCCACGTTTCGTTGCACCTCCCCTTTTCCTAATCTGACCATTCCGATAATAATCTGCCTTCGTGATCTTGCCACCGAAGTGGATTACCTCACATATATCCACATTGTACTGCATCTGCCATGCTTCTACCCACTTACCCGACCTATCCAAGTCACCCTGCAGCCTCATAGCATCCTCAACGCATCGCACACTGCCATCCAGCTGAGTGTCACCGCAAACTAGGAGATGTCACACTTAATTCTCTCGTCTAAATCGTTCACATATATTGTAAATAACTGTGGTCCCAGCACCGAGCATTGCGGCGTCCCACTCGAAACTTTGTAGACCGGCATCCTGAAAGTTTGAATACCCAGGAATTTGGGACTTGATGTAACATTCAGTTCGGCCGTAATCTGACTGACGAACGGTACGGGTTTATAAAATTACACTAATATCATGGTGTTACTAATTCTCTTGGATGTGGTTTTCCGCGTAATAAATTAACATTGCAATGATGCTCGGTTCAGAATGCATTATGCATCACCTTGTTGGCCAGCGTAATTGAACATCAATCGTAACACCCACTCTTACAATGACAACTGGGGCGCACCAGTCGTGGAGGCTTCTCACTTTTAGATCCCTGAAACTTGAGGTTGAAGGTTAGATCAATCAGTGCGGAAGCCCTACACAGACTTTCGACTCAGTTCTAGATGCTTCTGCCTCTGCTGTCTCTGTTTGTTGTCGTTGGCCTGACTGAGGTCAATTGACAGGGCTCACCACCGGCGGGTCGACAACATGAGCCCCAGCAAACAGCGCAGCACGTCATTTTCGACTGCACAGTCCTCCGTCCCCCTCGTGGTGGGGTAGACCTCATGGCCCTCGACAACAGCACATTGCACTGGCTACAGCGCCTGGATGGCGTTACATAATTTCTGCTTCCACAAATGCAACAAGAGGAAGACTTCTACGTGCCTGAAACTTGAGGTTGAAGGTTATATCAATTAGTGCGGAAGCCCTGCACAGACTTACGAATATTCGGGCATGCTATCAGTAAAGAAAGGAAAGCTTCACATTATTTTACCATGTTCCGCTTTCTCCCGGTGCCGCTGCCGCTGTTTTCAGAAGTCACTGGCGTTGAGGCGATGAACTTAGTTAATAGAAGTGGGCCCTTAGTTAATAGAATAGGATGCGAGAATCAATATCAAGTGTATGGGGGCAGCTTCGAAATATTCCCTGACGGTCTCTTGCTTCGGATTCGGCGCTTGCACTGCCGCGGCCCAGGTTCCATCCCCGGTCTTGGAAACGTTCTTCTGCCATTCATATAACTGGAAAGGTCCTTCATTGAACAACGCCGGCGACGGAACTGTCACTGCACTTTCCACTCTGAGTATCACGCATAACGCTGTTTTTGCACGGTGGGTTCCGATAGCTCAAAACATCAAAAAAAATCTAGAAGTTCAAGATATCATTTGAGGTGAAGGTTATTGAGAATAGGCACGGGTGTAAGTTATCAACGATGGTCTCCCCAACATGCAGTACATTCCCGTGCAGGAGACGGCGTTGCAAATCACCTTGTTTAGTTCCCCATTTCCACAGGAATTGTAACATCTGATATTTAATCTTCTCCATTTCGAAAATCGAGGATAAAAATTTTCAAGACTATCCCAATTGAAATTCTAGAGTCCTGGAAAAATCTTGGTGATTATTCTCTGCCGCTTTCCACCTTAATCATATACCTCCTAAAATATTCTGACATGGCAATATCGTGACATGGACAATATTCTGCGCATCGTCTCACCAACGTCCCTCATCGGATATTAAGCGTCCACTCGCTACAACGTGCGCTGAATTTCCCTTGATATCAAGCAGCTCCGTCGACCATCCGTGATGAATGTCTGGCAGGTTTTTTAATTAAACACCACTTATACTCAACCGGGTGCGATCACTGTAGTCAAATAAACACACGACTGAAACGGAATGAGGGGAGGATTAACCCATCAGCTCCATTCAGATGGATTGCAAACATGTTCGGCATCAACAAGATGGATCACACGGAATCGTGAAAGGCTTGGATACAGTGGATGTTTGGAGGATGTTTCCACAAGTGGAGGGTTCTAGGACTACAGGTGATAGCCACAGGATTGAAGGACGTACTCTTCGGAAGGTGATGAAGTGCAGATTTTTTCGTCAGGGCTGGTGAATCTGAAAACTTATTTGCCACAGAGGGTTGTGGAGGTCAAGTTAGTGGACATTTTAAAGGCATATATGGATCGATTCTTGATTACTACGGGTGTCAAATGTTATAGTGAGAAAGCAGGAGAATTGAGTTGAGAGGGAGGGTTAGATAGCCGTGAGTGAATTGGCGGAATAGACCTGATGGGCCAATTCTGCTCCTATCACTTATGATCTAATCTCATGATCAGTGAGCCTGTTTCCGTGCTGTGTACCATATATATACCGCACTGTGACAGCTCGTTCCAAGTACCAACTCCTCCTGTGGTGCTCTTTCGGAGAAAGCTTCCGCCCTATCCAGGCACTCTCATTATTAAAGCCGTTCAATCTTTTAACTATCAATGTTAATATTTTTGCACGCTCCCAAGATTAATGGGATCCTATATAGATAAAAATTCGAAAATAACAATATTCATCTTCCTGTGCTGCAGCGTTCTAACAAAGAAGTCCTATGAACTGCGCAGTTTGAAGACTTTCTAGACATTGATCTATCCCGACAAATGTTTTGCAAAGACAGACACAAGAAGCTGAAATAACTGAACGGATCAGGGAGCGCCCCTGGAGAAAGGGAATAGGTGGCGTTTCAGGTCGAGACCCTTCTTCAAACTGGGTGCCAGGGGAATGGGAAACGAGCGACATTGACAAATAATGGCAAATCATCGTCCATTCATTTGTCCGAGATCTCTCGTTTCCCTTCCCCCTGACCCTCAGTCCGAAGAAATGTCTGGACCAGAAACGTCACCTATTCATTTTCTCCATGAAATTCCTCGGACTATCCTTGATCGGACTTCGCTGGTTTTACCATGCACTAAACATTATTTCATTATCATGTATCTATACACTGTAAATTGATCGATTGTATTGTCTTTCTGCTGACAGGTCAGCACGCAACAAAACTATTCACTGTACCTCGGTACACATGACAATAGACAACAGGTGCAGGAGTAGGCCATTCGGCCCTTCGAGCCAACACCACCATTCAATGTGATTATGGCTGATCAATCTCAATCAGTACCCGTTCCTGCCTTCTCCCCATATCCCCTGACTCTGCTATCATTAAGAGCTCTGTCTAGCTGTCTCTTGAATGCATTCAGAGAATTGGCCACAACTGCCTTCTGAGGCAGTGAATTCCACAGATTTAGAACTCTCTGACTGAAAAAGGGTTTCATCATCTCCGTTCTGAATGGCCTACCCCTTATTCTTAAACTGGGGCCCCTGGTTCTGGACTCCCCTAACATTGGGAACATGTTTCCTGCCTCTATCGTGTCCAACCCCTTAATAATCTTATATGTTTCGATAAGATCTCCTCTCATCCTTCTAATTTCCAGTGTACACAAGCCTAGTCGCTCCATTCTTTCAACATATGATAGTCCCGCCATTCCGGGAATTAACCTAGTAAACCTACGCTGCACGCCCTCAATACCAAGAATTAGTAACCCGTTCCTGCTTTTTCTCCATGTCCTATGATTCCGTTCGCCCCAAGAGATAAATCTAACTCTCTCTTGAAAGCACCCAGTGAATTGGCAGGGAGTTTCAAGTAAAACTTTACAGGCCGGCGTTCTGGAAGTTTGATTACACAGGAATTTGGGGATTTGATGTAACAGTCAGTTCGGCCGTAACCTGACTGACGAAAGGTACGGGTTTTTTTTAATTACATTACTGTCATTGTGTTACTAATTCTCCGGATGCGTTCCTGCGCGCTACATATTAATATTGAAATGATGCTTGGTTTAGAGTGCATTATGCATCAACTTGTTGGCCAGCGTAAATGAAAACCAATCGTAACTTCCACTCTTACAACGACAACCGAGGCGCACCAGCAGTAGAGGCTGGGTCAACTTATTTACATCGGCGAAACCAAATGTCAACAGCAGCAGTAGCAGCAATCAGTGTGCGTGTGTGTGTGTGTGAGAGAGAGCAGAGACCCTCGTATTGTGTGGGGGATAGGAAGGAGTAAGACCTGTGTGATCTACCGGACAAGTTTCGATCGCCTAGCTTGGGGTCGGAGAGGAATTTCCCGGATTCTTCCCCCCAAATTGGCCTAGGGTTTTTATCCGGTTTTTCACCTCTCCCAGGAGATCACTCAGTTCTTTTGGGTGGGCGGTTGGATCGGTTAAGGGGGAGTATGAGTGCCAGGGCAGTTTATTGTTCTGGGTGTCGGATGTGGGGAATCTGGGAGTCTGATAGTCTTCCAGACATCCACATCTGCGCCAGGTGCGACGAGATGGGGCTCCTAAGGGACCATATTAAGAACCTGGAGCGGCAGATTGATGACCTCCGTCTGGTCAGGGAGAGTGAGGAGGTTATAGAGAGGAGTTATAGAGAGGTGGTGACTCCAAGACCACGGGAGGTAGATAAATGGGTCACGGTTAGCGGGGGGCAAGGAGCAGAGGCAGGGACGAGAGAGTACCCCAGTGGATGTACCACTTGGCAATAAATACTCCTGTTTAGGTTCTGTTGGGGAGTAGAGCCTACCTGGGGGCAGTGACGGCGCCCGGGCCTCTGGCACGGAGTCCGGCCCTGTTGCTCAGAAGGGTAGGGAAAGGAAGAAGAGAGCGATAGTGATAGGGGACTCTATAGTGAGGGCGTCAGATAGGCGATTCTGTGGACGCAGTCGGGAGACCCGGATAGTAGTTTGCCTCCCTGGTGCCAGTGTCCGGGATGTATCTGAACGTGTCTGATATCCTGAAAAGGGAGGGAGAGGAGCCAGAGGTCGTGGTACATAGAGGTACCAACAATATAGGTAGGATAAGGGAAAAGATCCTGAAAGGAGAATTTAGGGTGCTAGGAAGAGAGTTAAAAAAAGGACTTCCAAAGTGATAATCTCAGGCTTACTGCCTGTGCCACGCGATAGTGCGAATAGGAATGGTGTGAGGTGGAGGATAAATACGTGGCTGAGGGACTGGTGCAGGGAGCAGGGATTCAAGTTTCTGGATCATTGGGACCTCTTATGGGGGAAGTATAATAATAATAATTATAAGCATTTATTTTATATAGCGCCTTACCAGAAGCTCAAAGCGCTTTATCATCATATATATACAGCCGGAAACAGGCCTTTTCGGCATTCCAAGTCCGTGCCGCCCAGCGATCCCCGCACATTAGCACTATCCTACACCCACTAGGGACAATTTTTTACATTTACCCAGCCAATTAACCTACATACCTGTACGTCTTTGGACAAACTATCCTAACGGAGAAGCGGCGAATAAACAGCGCCAGCGTCCTCTCACGTCAGGGTCCGGCAGTATACAACACAAAGCACAGGACACACAGATACAATTTATAACACAAACAGCCGTCACAGTGATTGCTCCAGGCACACGCTCACTGTGATGGAAGGCAAAGAAAAGTCTTATCTTCTCCTCATTCTTCTCCCATAATGCCACGAGGTGATCGAGGCTCCCGAATTTTTGAAGCCACCACCAGGCGATGGAAAGTCCCAGGGCCGAGCTGAGCAGGCCGATGAAGGTCCTGAGCCCACACCGGGCCATGGAAAGTGCCGCGACCGAGCAACGCAGGGCGATGAAGGGCCTGCGAGCGGGTCGATCGTACCTCGCGCTTCGGGGCGGTCAAAGCTGCTACGGCTGGAGCTCCCAAAAGCCGGTCGCCAGCCAGGGACCTGCGAGCTCCCGATGTTGTGGTCTGCAGGGCCCACGGCCGAAGCCTCCAAGATGGTAAGTCCAGGCCCTGCGACCGGAGTCTTCAAGGTCGATCCCAGTTGGATGCCGCCGACTCCACGATGTTAGGCCGTAGCGCGAACGGAGACACGACACGGTAAAGGTCGCATCTCCGTTGAGGAGGAGATTAGAAAAAAGGTTTCCCCCACCCCCCCCCCCCCCCCCCCCACCACCCCCCACATACACAAAGTTAAAAATAGAACAAAACGTACATTAAATGATGACAATAGACAAACAACAAACAAAAAAAAAAGACAGAGAGACTGCCGGTGAGCCGCAGCTGCAGAACACAGCCACGCCCCTGTATGACCTGTTCAAAAAGGATGGGTTGCATCTGAACCTGAGGTGAACCAATATCCTGGCGGGAAGATTTGCTAAGGTAATTGCGGAGATTTTAAACTAGTACGGTTGGGGGGAGGGACTTTAACACAGATAGCTAATAGGCAGTGTGTGAGGCAGGAGGCAGAAAATGGAAACACAGACCCAATATGTAGGAGAGAAAGAAGTGAAAAGAAATAAACTGAGAATAAGAAATGATGGGACCCTTAAATGTGTATATTTTAATGCTAGGAGCATTGTAAGAAAGGTGGATGAGCTTAGAGCCTGGATTGACATCTGGAAGTATGATGTTGTTGCGATCAGTGAATCATGGTTGCAGGAGGGTTGCGATTGCCAATTAAATATTCCAGGATTTCATTGTTTCAGATGTGATAGAATCGGAGGGTCAAGAGGTGGGGCGTTGCATTGCTTGTCAGGGAGGATATCACAGCAGTGCTTTGGCAGGACAGACTAGAAGGCTCGATTAGGGAGGCTGTTTGGGTGGAACTCAGAAATGAGAAAGGCTTAGCAACACATAGGGTTGTACTATAGACCGCCATATTGGGAACGAGAATTGGAAGAGTAAATATGTAAGGAGATAGAAGATATTAGCAGTAAGCACAGAGTAGTGATTGTGGGTGATTTCAATTTTCCGTACATAGACTGGGAATCACATTCTGTTAAAGGGCTGGATGGTTTGGAGTTTGTAAAATGTGTACAGGATAGTTTTTTGCAGCAATACGTAGAGGTACCTACCAGAGAAGGGGCAGTGTTGGACCTCCTGTTAGGAAATGAGACGGGTCAAGTGACGGAGGTATGTGTTGAGGAGCACTTTGGGTCTAGTGATCACAATGCCATTAGTTTCAATATAATTATGGAGAAGGTCAAATCTGGACCAAGGTTTGAGATTTTGGATTGGAGAAAGGCAAATTTTGAGGAGATAAGAAATGATTTAAAAGGAGTGAAATGGGACATTTTGTTTTATGAAAGGGATATAATAGAGAAATGGAGGATATTTAAAGGTGACATTTTGAGAGGACAGAGTCTTATTGTCCCTGTTCGGTGAAAAGGAAAGAATAATAATTTGAAAGAGCCGTGGTTTTCCAGGGAAATTGGACACTTGGTTCGGAAAAAGAGGGAGATATACAATAAATATAAGCGGCAGGGAGTAAATGAGGTTCTTGAGGAATATAAAGAATGTAAAAGGAATTTTAAGAAGGAAATTGGAAAAGCGAAAAAAGATATGAGGTTGCTTTGGCAAGTAAAGTAAAAGTAAACCACAAGGGGTCCTACAGATATGTCAATAGCAAAAGGATAGCGAGGGATAAAATTGGTCCATTAGAGAGTCAGAGTGGACAGCTATGTGCTGAGCCGGAAGAAATGTGGGAGATATTAAACAATTTCTTTTCTTCGGTATTCACCGAGGAGAAGGATATTGAATTATGGAGGTAAGCGAAACAAGTAGTGTAGTGATGGAAATTATGAGGATTACAGAAGAGGAGGTAGGAACACTTTTGAAAGATATAAAAGTGGATAGGTCTCCAGGTCCTGATAGGATATTCCCTAGGATATTGAGGGAAGTTAGTGCAGAAATAGCAGGGGCTATGACGGAAATATTTCAAACGTCATTAGAAACGGGGATGGTGCCGGAAGATTGGCGCATTGCGCATGTTGTGCCTTTGTTTTAAAAAGGTTCTAAAAGTAAACCTAGCAATTATAGACCTGTTAGTTTGACGTCTGTGGTGGGAAAATTAATGGAAAATATACTTAGGGACAATATATATAATCACATGGATAAACAAGGCCTGATTAGAAACAGTCAACATGGATTTGTGCCTGGAAGGTCATGTTTGACTAATCTTCTTGAATTTTTGGAAGAGGTTACCAGGGAAATTGATAAGGGCAAGGCTGTGGATGTTGTCTACATGGACTTTAGTAAGGCATTTGACATTCCCCTCATGACTTTTTAATGCAACTTAGTAAGATTACCCCTCCAATCTCACAGATGTACTAGAGGACAGAGGATTTAGGGAGACAGAGGAACTGAAAGAAATTTGCATTAGCTGAGAAATAGTGTCAGGTAGACTGATGGGACTGCAGGCTCATAAATCCCCAGACCCCGATGGTCTGTATCCCAGGGTACTCAAGGAGGTGGCTCTGGAAATCGTGCACGCAATGGTGATAATTTTCCAATATTCAATAGATTTAAGATCAGTTCCTATGGATTAGAGGGTAGCTAATGTTAGCCAATTTTTCAAGAAGGGAGCAAGAGAAAAAACGATGAATTGTCGACCAGTTAGCTGACATAAGTGGTGGGGAAGTTGCTGGAGTCAATTATTAAAGAGGGAATAACGGTGCATTTTGGATAGCAGTAAAATGAGTGGTCCAAGTCAGCATGGATTTATGAAGGGGAAATCCTGCTTGACTAATCTTCTGGAATTTTTTGAGGATGTGACAAGTAAAATGGATGAAAGAGAGCCAGTGGATGCAGTGTATCTTGACTGTCAAAAAGCCTATGATAAGGTCCCACATGGGAGGTTGGTGAGCACAATTAGAGCACATGGTATTGAGGGCAGTTTATTAACATAGACAGAGAAATGGTTGCTAGACAGGATGGAAAGTGTAGGAATAAACGGGTCCTTTTCAGAATGGCAGGCGGTGGCAAGTAGCAAGGCTCTGTGCTGGGACGGCAAATATTTATAATTCATGATTTAGCGGATGGAATTCCAAGTAACACTAGCAAGTTTGCAGATGACACATAGCTGGGTGGCAGTGTTAACTGCTAAGAGGATGTTAGGAGGTGCAGGGTGATTTGAACAGGTTGAGAGAGTGGGCAGATGCATGGCAGATGCAGTATAACGTAGATAAATGTGAGGTTATCCACTTTGGCGGCAAAAACAAAGAGGCAGATTATTAACTCAATGGTGCCATATGAGGTAAAGAGGAAGTGCAACGAGACCTTGGTGTCCTTGTACACCAGTCACTGAAAGTAAACGTACAAGTACAACAGGAAGTGAAGAAAGCTGATGGCACTTTTGCCTTCAGCAGGGGAGGATTTGAGTAAAGGAGCAAAGCGGTCCTTCTGCAGTAGTATGATTCGAGGAAGGACATCCTTGTCATTGAGGCTGTGCAGGTTTTAGAGGTTATTCCCTGCGATTGCGAGACAGTCATATGAGGAAAGATTGGAAAGACTGGGCCTGTCTTCACTGGAATTTAGAAGGATGAGAGGGGAACTTTTAGAGAGGTATACAATTATAAAAGGACTGGACAAGCTGCATGCAGGATCTAGGGGCTAGTGGAATCAAGGGTTATGGGGAGAAGGCAGACACAGGATACTGATTGCGGATGATCAGCCATGATCACAATGATGGCGATGTTGGCTCGAAGGGCCAGATAGCCTACTTCTGCACCTATTGGCTATAGGTTTCGAAAAGTAGCTCGTTTGCTTGCTGTCGCCACACTGTCCGGCTCAATGTTTGTTAGGACGCTTTTCAAGCGCGGGGGCTGTAGAATTCTGTCGCAGTCCATCCACCGGCGGGCATCATGGTATCAACCTCATTGTCAGACCGACATTTTGACACAGGTTCCTGGCCGCCATTTTGAGACAGGCTCGGACTACCATTTTGGCGTGACGTCTTCATAAAACGCCCTACGAATGGTGGTGTGTATATGGGACGGAGGATGTACTTGAGGCAAGTAATATAATAACGTTTGAGGGACATTTAGACCTGCATTTGTTGGACAGGTTTAGGTGGCTACAGATCGAGCGTGGCTGATAGGACTAGGGTAAGTTGTGCATGATGGTCAGCGTAGACAAGTTGGGCCCGATGTTCTGTTTCCACCCTATATGACTCTATACCTGCATGATTGCCTGAGATTTCCGCCTGCAGAATGGAAATAAGACGACTCACAAGAATCTTTCTACTTTACTTTTCAACAGGGCCCACTGGATAAACATGGGATTAAATTACTAAAGTGCAGATAGACAATAGACAATAGACAATAGATGCAGGAGTAGGCCATTCAGCCCTTCGAGCCAGCACCGCCATTCGATGCGATCATGGTTGATCACTCTCAATCAGTACCCCGTTCCTGCCTTCTCCCCATACCCCCTCACTCCGCTATCCTTAAGAGCTCTATCCAGCTCTCTCTTGAAAGCATCCAACGAACTGCCCTCCACTGCCTTCTGGTGCAGATAATTCCACACCTTCACCACTCACTGACTGAAAAGGTCCTTCCTCATCTCCGTTCTAAATGGCCTACCCCTTATTCTTAAACTGTAGCCCCTTGTTCTGGACTCCCCCAACATTGGGAACATGTTTCCTGCCTCTAATGTGTCCAATCCCCTAATTATCTTATATGTTTCAATAAGACCCCCCTCATCCTTCTAAATTCCAGTGTATACAAGCCTAATTGCTCCAGCCTTTCAACATACGACAGTCCCGCCATTCCTGGAATTAACCTAGCAATAGCAAGAATATCCTTCCTCAAATTTGGAGACCAAAACTGAACACAGTACTCCAGGTGCGGTCTCACCAGGGCCCGGTACAACTGTAGAAGGACCTCTTTGCTCCTATACTCAACGCCTCTTGTTATGAAGGCCAACATTCCACCGGCCTTCTGCACTTCCTGCTATACCCGCATGCTTCCTTTCAGTGACTGATGCACTAGGACACCCAGATCTCGTTGAACATCCCCTCTTCCTAGCTTGACACCATTCAGATAATAATCTGCCTTTATATTCTTACTCCAAAGTGAATAACCTCACACTTATCTACATTAAACTGCATCTGCCATGTATCCGCCCACTCACACAACCTGTCCAAGTCACTTTGGATTGCAGGGATTAGGTCAGTGTATGGGAAATGTAGTTCAAGGTCTCTCCATAAACTATTTCATCTTATCGTGTGTTGTTGACGGATATTTCTGTCCGACCTTTCTTCACCTGCAACCTCATTCAACATATTTAAATTTAGAAATATTATTCGCACGTACTGGATTGGTGCACCTGCGATGAGCGGCGACGCTAATGAATGTTATTGTATAATATCACAAGGGAACAAAATCCGTAACTATGTCCACAGGGAGGTGATCTCAATAAGTCATTAAACGTTTTATTGGGCATAATTGTTCAGCGCTTTAACCTCCCACTATGTCCATAATCTCTACACATTGTACTGCATCTCGGAAGTCGCTTTGAAGGAGCGATGATTTGGGGGAGGCACCTTTGGGTTGAATATTATTATTTCCCAATTCCGGCATCGATTGGAGTGCCCGGTATGTCACTTGAAGGTTGAAAGTGAGATAGCTGTGACGACAATTGATTTGGAAACGGCAATGTTGCAGATAAAATGACAATAATGCAATAAAATGTGCTGAATGCTTGGCTGTACCCATGGCATGAGGTTTGGGCAGCAACCAGTTAATCATAGTTATTTTATGCTTATGTGGCGCAGCGGTAGAGTTGCTACATTACAGCGAATGCAGCGCCGGAGAATCAAGTTCGATCCTGACTACGGGCGCCGTCTGTCCGGAGTTTCTACGTTCTCCCCGTGACCTGTGTGGGTTTTCTCCGAGATCTTCGGTTTCCTCCCACACACCAAAGACGTACGCGTATGTCGGTTAATTGGCTAGGCAATTGTAAAAAAAATGTCCCTAGTAGGTGTAAGATAGTGTTAGTTTGCGGGGATCGCTGGGCGGCGCGGATCCGGTGGGCTGAAGGGCCGGTTCTGCGCTGTATCTCTAAATCTGAAATCTAAATCAAAAATCTAAAATCTAAAAGGCGCTATATAAAATAAATATAAAAGGCGTTAAGGCGCTATATAAAATAAATATATTATTATTATTATTAAAATCTAAAATCTAAAACGGATCAGGGAGCGCCCCTGGAGAAAGGGAATAGGTCGCGTTTCAGGTCGAGACCCTTCTTCAAACTGGGTGCCAGGGGAATGGGAAACGAGCGACATTGACAAATAATGGCAAATCATCGTCCATTCATTTGTCCGAGATCTCTCGTTTCCCTTCCCCCTGACCCTCAGTCCGAAGAAATGTCTGGACCAGAAACGTCACCTATTCATTTTCTCCATGAAATTCCTCGGACTATCCTTGATCGGACTTCGCTGGTTTTACCATGCACTAAACATTATTTCATTATCATGTATCTATACACTGTAAATTGATCGATTGTATTGTCTTTCTGCTGACAGGTCAGCACGCAACAAAACTATTCACTGTACCTCGGTACACATGACAATAGACAACAGGTGCAGGAGTAGGCCATTCGGCCCTTCGAGCCAACACCACCATTCAATGTGATTATGGCTGATCAATCTCAATCAGTACCCGTTCCTGCCTTCTCCCCATATCCCCTGACTCTGCTATCATTAAGAGCTCTGTCTAGCTGTCTCTTGAATGCATTCAGAGAATTGGCCACAACTGCCTTCTGAGGCAGTGAATTCCACAGATTTAGAACTCTCTGACTGAAAAAGGGTTTCATCATCTCCGTTCTGAATGGCCTACCCCTTATTCTTAAACTGGGGCCCCTGGTTCTGGACTCCCCTAACATTGGGAACATGTTTCCTGCCTCTATCGTGTCCAACCCCTTAATAATCTTATATGTTTCGATAAGATCTCCTCTCATCCTTCTAATTTCCAGTGTACACAAGCCTAGTCGCTCCATTCTTTCAACATATGATAGTCCCGCCATTCCGGGAATTAACCTAGTAAACCTACGCTGCACGCCCTCAATACCAAGAATTAGTAACCCGTTCCTGCTTTTTCTCCATGTCCTATGATTCCGTTCGCCCCAAGAGATAAATCTAACTCTCTCTTGAAAGCACCCAGTGAATTGGCAGGGAGTTTCAAGTAAAACTTTACAGGCCGGCGTTCTGGAAGTTTGATTACACAGGAATTTGGGGATTTGATGTAACAGTCAGTTCGGCCGTAACCTGACTGACGAAAGGTACGGGTTTTTTTAAATTACATTACTGTCATTGTGTTACTAATTCTCCGGATGCGTTCCTGCGCGCTACATATTAATATTGAAATGATGCTTGGTTTAGAGTGCATTCTGCATCAACTTGTTGGCCAGCGTAAATGAAAACCAATCGTAACTTCCACTCTTACAACGACAACCGAGGCGCACCAGCAGTAGAGGCTGGGTCAACTTATTTACATCGGCGAAACCAAATGTCAACAGCAGCAGTAGCAGCAATCAGTGTGCGTGTGTGTGTGTGTGTGAGAGAGAGCAGAGACCCTAGTATTGTGTGGGGGATAGGAAGGAGTAAGACCTGTGTGATCTCCCGGACAAGTTTCGATCGCCTAGCTTGGGGTCGGAGAGGAATTTCCCGGATTCTTCCCCCCAAATTGGCCTGGGGTTTTTATCCGGTTTTTCGCCTCTCCCAGGAGATCACTCAGTTCTTTTGGGTGGGCGGTTGGATCGGTTAAGGGGGAGTATGAGTGCCAGGGCAGTTTATTGTTCTGGGTGTCGGATGTGGGGAATCTGGGAGTCTGATAGTCTTCCAGACATCCACATCTGCGCCAGGTGCGACGAGATGGGGCTCCTAAGGGACCATATTAAGAACCTGGAGCGGCAGATTGATGACCTCCGTCTGGTCAGGGAGAGTGAGGAGGTTATAGAGAGGAGTTATAGAGAGGTGGTGACTCCAAGACCACGGGAGGTAGATAAATGGGTCACGGTTAGGGGGGGGCAAGGAGCAGAGGCAGGGACGAGAGAGTACCCCAGTGGATGTACCACTTGGCAATAAATACTCCTGTTTAGGTTCTGTTGGGGAGTACAGCCTACCTGGGGGCAGTGACGGCGCCCGGGCCTCTGGCACGGAGTCCGGCCCTGTTGCTCAGAAGGGTAGGGAAAGGAAGAGGAGAGCGATAGTGATAGGGGACTCTATAGTGAGGGGGTCAGATAGGCGATTCTGTGGACGCAGTCGGGAGACCCGGATGGTAGTTTGCCTCCCTGGTGCCAGTGTCCGGGATGTATCTGAACGTTTCTGATATCCTGAAAAGGGAGGGAGAGGAGCCAGAGGTCGTGGTACATAGAGGTACCAACAATATAGGTAGGATAAGGGAAAAGATCCTGAAAGGAGAATTTAGGGTGCTAGGAAGAGAGTTAAAAAAAGGACTTCCAAAGTGATAATCTCAGGCTTACTGCCTGTGCCACGCGATAGTGCGAATAGGAATGGTGTGAGGTGGAGGATAAATACGTGGCTGAGGGACTGGTGCAGGGAGCAGGGATTCAAGTTTCTGGATCATTGGGACCTCTTGTGGGGGAAGTATAATAATAATAATTATAAGCATTTATTTTATATAGCGCCTTACCAGAAGCTCAAAGCGCTTTATCATCATATATATACAGCCGGAAACAGGCCTTTTCGGCCCTCCAAGTCCGTGCCGCCCAGCGATCCCCGCACATTAACACTATCCTACACCCACTAGGGACAATTTTTTACATTTATCCAGCCAATTAACCTACATACCTGTACGTCTTTGGACAAACTATCCTAACGGAGAAGCGGCGAATAAACAGCGCCAGCGTCCTCTCACGTCAGGGTCCGACAGTATACAACACAAAGCACAGGACACACAGATACAATTTATAACACAAACAGTCATCACAGTGATTGCTCCAGGCACACCCTCACTGTGATGGAAGGCAAAGAAATGTCTTATCTTCTCCTCATTCTTCTCCCGTGGTGCCACGAGGTGATCGAGGCTCCCAAATTTTTGAAGCCCCCACCAGGCGATGGAAAGTCCCAGGGCCGAGCCGAGCAGGCCGATGAAGGTCCTGAGCCCCCACCGGGCCATGGAAAGTGCCGCGACCGAGCAACGCAGGGCGATGAAGGGCCTGCGAGCGGGTCGATCGTACCTCGCGCTTCGGGGCGGTCAAAGCTGCTACGGCTGGAGCTCCCAAAAGCCGGTCGCCAGCCAGGGACCTGCGAGCTCCCGATGTTGTGGTCTGCAGGGCCCACGGCCGAAGCCTCCAAGATGGTAAGTCCAGGCCCTGCGACCGGAGTCTTCAAGGTCGATCCCAGTTGGATGCCGCCGACTCCACGATGTTAGGCCGTAGCGCGAACGGAGACACGACACGGTAAAGGTCGCATCTCCGTTGAGGAGGAGATTAGAAAAAAGGTTTCCCCCACCCCCCCCCCCCCCACCACCCCCCACATACACAAAGTTAAAAATAGAACAAAACGTACATTAAATGATGACAATAGACAAAAAACAAAACAAAAAAAAAAGACAGAGAGACTGCCGGTGAGCCGCAGCTGCAGAACACAGCCACGCCCCTGTATGACCTGTTCAAAAAGGATGGGTTGCATCTGAACCTGAGGTGAACCAATATCCTGGCGGGAAGATTTGCTAAGGTAATTGCGGAGATTTTAAACTAGTACGGTTGGGGGGAGGGACTTTAACACAGATAGCTTATAGGCTGTGTGTGAGGCAGGAGGCAGAAAATGGAAACACAGACCCAATATGTAGGAGAGAAAGAAGTGAAAAGAAATAAACTGAGAATAAGAAATGATGGGACCCTTAAATGTGTATATTTTAATGCTAGGAGCATTGTAAGAAAGGTGGATGAGCTTAGAGCCTGGATTGACATCTCGAAGTATGATGTTGTTGCGATCAGTGAATCATGGTTGCAGGAGGGTTGCGATTGCCAATTAAATATTCCAGGATTTCATTGTTTCAGATGTGATAGAATCGGAGGGTCAAGAGGTGGGGCGTTGCATTGCTTGTCAGGGAGGATATCACAGCAGTGCTTTGGCAGGACAGACTAGAAGGCTCGATTAGGGAGGCTGTTTGGGTGGAACTCAGAAATGAGAAAGGCTTAGCAACACATAGGGTTGTACTATAGACCGCCATATTGGGAACGAGAATTGGAAGAGTAAATATGTAAGGAGATAGAAGATATTAGCAGTAAGCACAGAGTAGTGATTGTGGGTGATTTCAATTTTCCGTACATAGACTGGGAATCACATTCTGTTAAAGGGCTGGATGGTTTGGAGTTTGTAAAATGTGTACAGGATAGTTTTTTGCAGCAATACGTAGAGGTACCTACCAGAGAAGGGGCAGTGTTGGACCTCCTGTTAGGAAATGAGACGGGTCAAGTGACGGAGGTATGTGTTGAGGAGCACTTTGGGTCTAGTGATCACAATGCCATTAGTTTCAATATAATTATGGAGAAGGTCAAATCTGGACCAAGGTTTGAGATTTTGGATTGGAGAAAGGCAAATTTTGAGGAGATGAGAAATGATTTAAAAGGAGTGAAATGGGACATTTTGTTTTATGAAAGGGATATAATAGAGAAATGGAGGATATTTAAAGGTGACATTTTGAGAGGACAGAGTCTTATTGTCCCTGTTCGGTGAAAAGGAAAGAATAATAATTTGAAAGAGCCGTGGTTTTCCAGGGAAATTGGACACTTGGTTCGGAAAAAGAGGGAGATATACAATAAATATAAGCGGCAGGGAGTAAATGAGGTTCTTGAGGAATATAAAGAATGTAAAAGGAATTTTAAGAAGGAAATTGGAAAAGCGAAAAAAGATATGAGGTTGCTTTGGCAAGTAAAGTAAAAGTAATCCACAAGGGGTCCTACAGATATGTCAATAGCAAAAGGATAGCGAGGGATAAAATTGGTCCATTAGAGAGTCAGAGTGGACAGCTATGTGCTGAGCCGGAAGAAATGTGGGAGATATTAAACAATTTCTTTTCTTCGGTATTCACCGAGGAGAAGGATATTGAATTATGGAGGTAAGCGAAACAAGTAGTGTAGTGATGGAAATTATGAGGATTACAGAAGAGGAGGTAGGAACACTTTTGAAAGATATAAAAGTGGATAGGTCTCCAGGTCCTGATAGGATATTCCCTAGGATATTGAGGGAAGTTAGTGCAGAAATAGCAGGGGCTATGACGGAAATATTTCAAACGTCATTAGAAACGGGGATGGTGCCGGAAGATTGGCGCATTGCGCATGTTGTGCCTTTGTTTTAAAAAGGTTCTAAAAGTAAACCTAGCAATTATAGACCTGTTAGTTTGACGTCTGTGGTGGGAAAATTAATGGAAAATATACTTAGGGACAATATATATAATCACATGGATAAACAAGGCCTGATTAGAAACAGTCAACATGGATTTGTGCCTGGAAGGTCATGTTTGACTAATCTTCTTGAATTTCTGGAAGAGGTTACCAGGGAAATTGATAAGGGCAAGGCTGTGGATGTTGTCTACATGGACTTTAGTAAGGCATTTGACATTCCCCTCATGACTTTTTAATGCAACTTAGTAAGATTACCCCTCCAATCTCACAGATGTACTAGAGGACAGAGGATTTAGGGAGACAGAGGAACTGAAAGAAATTTGCATTAGCTGAGAAATAGTGTCAGGTAGACTGATGGGACTGCAGGCTCATAAATCCCCAGACCCCGATGGTCTGTATCCCAGGGTACTCAAGGAGGTGGCTCTGGAAATCGTGGACGCAATGGTGATAATTTTCCAATATTCAATAGATTTAAGATCAGTTCCTATGGATTAGAGGGTAGCTAATGTTAGCCAATTTTTCAAGAAGGGAGCAAGAGAAAAAACGATGAATTGTAGACCAGTTAGCTGACATAAGTGGTGGGGAAGATGCTGGAGTCAATTATTAAAGAGGGAATAACGGTGCATTTTGGATAGCAGTAAAATGAGTGGTCCAAGTCAGCATGGATTTATGAAGGGGAAATCCTGCTTGACTAATCTTCTGGAATTTTTTGAGGATGTGACAAGTAAAATGGATGAAAGAGAGCCAGTGGATGCAGTGTATCTTGACTGTCAAAAAGCCTATGATAAGGTCCCACATGGGAGGTTGGTGAGCACAATTAGAGCACATGGTATTGAGGGCAGTTTATTAACATAGACAGAGAAATGGTTGGTAGACAGGATGGAAAGTGTAGGAATAAACGGGTCCTTTTCAGAATGGCAGGCGGTGGCAAGTAGCAAGGCTCTGTGCTGGGGCCGCAAATATTTATAATTCATGATTTAGCGGATGGAATTCCAAGTAACACTAGCAAGTTTGCAGATGACACATAGCTGGGTGGCAGTGTTAACTGCTAAGAGGATGTTAGGAGGTGCAGGGTGATTTGAACAGGTTGAGAGAGTGGGCAGATGCATGGCAGATGCAGTATAACGTAGATAAATGTGAGGTTATCCACTTTGGCGGCAAAAACAAAGAGGCAGATTATTAACTCAATGGTGCCATATGAGGTAAAGAGGAAGTGCAACGAGACCTTGGTGTCCTTGTACACCAGTCACTGAAAGTAAACGTACAAGTACAACAGGAAGTGAAGAAAGCTGATGGCACTTTTGCCTTCAGCAGGGGAGGATTTGAGTAAAGGAGCAAAGCGGTCCTTCTGCAGTAGTATGATTCGAGGAAGGACATCCTTGTCATTGAGGCTGTGCAGGTTTTAGAGGTTATTCCCTGCGATCGCGAGACAGTCATATGAGGAAAGATTGGAAAGACTGGGCCTGTCTTCACTGGAGTTTAGAAGGATGAGAGGGGAACTTTTAGAGAGGTATACAATTATAAAAGGACTGGACAAGCTGCATGCAGGATCTAGGGGCTAGTGGAATCAAGGGTTATGGGGAGAAGGCAGACACAGGATACTGATTGTGGATGATCAGCCATGATCACAATGATGGCGATGTTGGCTCGAAGGGCCAGATAGCCTACTTCTGCACCTATTGGCTATAGGTTTCGAAAAGTAGCTCGTTTGCTTGCTGTCGCCACACTGTCCGGCTCAATGTTTGTTAGGACGCTTTTCAAGCGCGGGGGCTGTAGAATTCTGTCGCAGTCCATCCACCGGCGGGCATCATGGTATCAACCTCATTGTCAGACCGACATTTTGACACAGGTTCCTGGCCGCCATTTTGAGACAGGCTCGGACTACCATTTTGGCGTGACGCCTTCATAAAACGCCCTACGAATGGTGGTGTGTATATGGGACGGAGGATGTACTTGAGGCAAGTAATATAATAACGTTTGAGGAACATTTAGACCTGCATTTGTTGGACAGGTTTAGGTGGCTACAGATCGAGCGTGGCTGATAGGACTAGGGTAAGTTGTGCATGATGGTCAGCGTAGACAAGTTGGGCCCGATGTTCTGTTTCCACCCTATATGACTCTATACCTGCATAATTGCCTGAGATTTCCGCCTGCAGAATGGAAATAAGACGACTCACAAGAACCTTTCTACTTTACTTTTCAACAGGGCCCACTGGATAAACATGGGATTAAATTACTAAAGTGCAGATAGACAATAGACAATAGACAATAGATGCAGGAGTAGGCCATTCAGCCCTTCGAGCCAGCACCGCCATTCGATGCGATCATGGCTGATCACTCTCAATCAGTACCCCGTTCCTGCCTTCTCCCCATACCCCCTCACTCCGCTATCCTTAAGAGCTCTATCCAGCTCTCTCTTGAAAGCATCCAACGAACTGCCCTCCACTGCCTTCTGGTGCAGATAATTCCACAACTTCACCACTCACTGACTGAAAAGGTCCTTCCTCATCTCCGTTCTAAATGGCCTACCCCTTATTCTTAAACTGTAGCCCCTTGTTCTGGACTCCCCCAACATTGGGAACATGTTTCCTGCCTCTAATGTGTCCAATCCCCTAATTATCTTATATGTTTCAATAAGACCCCCCTCATCCTTCTAAATTCCAATGTATACAAGCCTAATTGCTCCAGCCTTTCAACATACGACAGTCCCGCCATTCCTGGAATTAACCTAGCAATAGCAAGAATATCCTTCCTCAAATTTGGAGACCAAAACTGAACACAGTACTCCAGGTGCGGTCTCACCAGGGCCCGGTACAACTGTAGAAGGACCTCTTTGCTCCTATACTCAACTCCTCTTGTTATGAAGGCCAACATTCCACCGGCCTTCTGCACTTCCTGCTGTACCCGCATGCTTCCTTTCAGTGACTGATGCACGAGGACACCCAGATCTCGTTGAACATCCCCTCTTCCTAGCTTGACACCATTCAGATAATAATCTGCCTTTCTATTCTTACTCCAAAGTGAATAACCTTACACTTATCTACATTAAACTGCATCTGCCATGTATCCGCCCACTCACACAAGCTGTCCAAGTCACTTTGGATTGCAGGGATTAGGTCAGTGTATGGGAAATGTAGTTCAAGGTCTCTCCATAAACTATTTCATCTTATCGTGTGTTGTTGACGGATATTTCTGTCCGACCTTTCTTCACCTGCAACCTCATTCAACATATTTAAATTTAGAAATATTATTCGCACGTACTGGATTGGTGCACCTGCGATGAGCGGCGACGCTAATGAATGTTATTGTATAATATCACAAGGGAACAAAATCCGTAACTATGTCCACAGGGAGGTGATCTCAATAAGTCATTAAACGTTTTATTGGGTATAAATGTTCAGCGCTTTAACCTCCCACTATGTCCATAATCTCTACACATTGTACTGCATCTCGGAAGTCGCTTTGAAGGAGCGATGATTTGGGGGAGGCACCTTTGGGTTGAATATTATTATTTCCCAATTCCGGCATCGATTGGAGTGCCCGGTATGTCACATGAAGGTTGAAAGTGAGATAGCTGTGACAACAATTGATTTGGAAACGGCAATGTTGCAGATAAAATGACAATAATGCAATAAAATGTGCTGAATGCTTGGCTGTACCCATGGCATGAGGTTTGGGCAGCAACCAGTTAATCATAGTTATTTTATGCTTATGTGGCGCAGCGGTAGAGTTGCTACATTACAGCGAATGCAGCGCCGGAGAATCAAGTTCGATCCTGACTACGGGCGCCGTCTGTACGGAGTTTCTACGTTCTCCCCGTGACCTGTGTGGGTTTTCTCCGAGATCCTCGGTTTCCTCCCACACACCAAAGACGTACGCGTATGTCGGTTAATTGGCTAGGCAATTGTAAAAAAAATGTCCCTAGTAGGTGTAAGATAGTGTTAGTTTGCGGGGATCGCTGGGCGGCGCGGATCCAGTGGGCTGAAGGGCCTGTTCTGCGCTGTATCTCTAAATCTGAAATCTAAATCAAAAATCTAAAATCTAAAATCTAATATATTTGATTGTTGGCCGTTTACTCAGCCTCGTCGAGAATTATTACTGCATTTTTTAAAGTGAAGTAACAGCCAAAGTAAACTGAGGGACAAATGCTGTATCTGGTTATTCATTGCACGACAGCGTTTGCCCCGTCTATTTTTGTTTCCCTCTAATCTCTCTTTTGATACGGCTTTTAATGTCGTGGATTTTAAATTGCGGACTGTCTTGAACGACCTGCGCATCGCGTGCAAGTAACCACGATGGTGCACTGCCATCTTCAAACGTTACAAACCCGGGAAGTAGATGCCGAAATTAACAATACCTTCAGTCTTTTTATTCATACTACACTTCGTTTCAAACCATTTCTCAGTTGATTAATTCACTATTGGGTGGAATGTTTGTTCGTGATGGCAGTTTCAGGTATTAGATTCAAACCAAAGGAAATATCCGCCCATGCCCTCCTTTTCACACTTTTAGGAAAGCAAGCAAAATAATAACATGTACCCACCCTTCATTCAACTCGAAGTTCTTCTGTCCATCCAATCACCATTGCTTCTTTTATGCTCCCCTAGTGAATGTGCTGGCCATTGTGCTGCTGTCCCGAGGAAAGTGCGGTCTCTCGAAATGCATCACTCGTTACCTGGTGGCTATGGCGACGGCGGATCTCTCCGTGATTGTCTGCGAAGTGATTTTAAATCGGATAGCCCCTCTTTATTGGCGGAACACAATCCTGCTCCACACTCCTGTGTGCAGGTTTATTCTCTTCTTGTGCGCCACGGCCGTAGACTGTTCCGTTTGGTTCACGGTCGCTTTCACTTTTGATAGGTTTGTTGCTATCTCCAAACAGAATCTGAAAGCTCGATACTGCACCGAGAGAACCGCGGCGGTGGTTATAGTGACCCTAAGTACCTTCTTCAGTTTTCAGAAAGCTGCCTGGCCTTTCGCTTATCATTCTTATTTCAAGCATAATGGTTTACTCTCTGGCTGCCTGATCCGATCGGACTTCTATTACCTGCCCGCATGGGTCGCATTTTCTTGGGCTGAACAGTTGTTGACCCCAGTGATTCCATTCTGTTTGATTTTGGTGTTTAATGCGCACACGGCGAGACGTATTTTAACGGCCAATCGGGTCCGCAGGAGGCTCCGCGATCTCAGTCGTGGAGACCCGGAGACGGAAAGCCGTAAACGGTCCATAATATTACTCTTTGCAATCTCCAGCAGCTTTATCCTGCT
Source organism: Rhinoraja longicauda (assembly GCF_053455715.1). Taxonomy (NCBI): domain Eukaryota; kingdom Metazoa; phylum Chordata; class Chondrichthyes; order Rajiformes; family Arhynchobatidae; genus Rhinoraja; species Rhinoraja longicauda. Next base: position 2,013,057 of record NC_135968.1, on the reverse strand, counting down.
CTGGTTCACATCTGTGTCTCATTTTGTTTACTATCGATCTATGAACGTATTTCGGATGAGAATTCTCACAAACCCATTTCCAACATTTGAAAAAACTGGGTTTCTGCTGCAGCTGCTGAACACCTGCACGAACACATTGAATTACACCGTCACCCAGGGGAAGTTCAGAGAGAAGCTCCTTCAGGCACTCCAATGCCCCGTCGCGCTAACTGGAATGTTAGCGAAACTAAATAAATCCTGTTCAAAATAATATCTCCTAACGTCTTGTTAAGTAGACTGTATGGATCTCTGTTGAAGAGGGAGAAGCGACCGAAAATTGTCCCGTATGTTTCCAAAACATATAAAGAAATATCACATGTTCGGCTAAAACATCAATATCCCACGTGCATAACGGCGCATAGGCGTTTTGGCACCACCAAGCCCGCTCCCACAACCCTCCCCCCCCCGCACCCCCCCCCCCCCACACACACACACACACACACAATCGCACACACACCGCACCACCCAGCCCTGCGCAGACCCACCAACATCTGCCTTTTAAAATGAACACCGCCAGTTTCTCTATTGCTCATGAGCCTTGAAATAGTAATGTGGTTTAATTGTAATATTAATTCCTGCATAATTATCAATAGTTTTTCAAAAATACACCACGAGGTAACGATATACATTAAGCCGTGAAGGAAGCGGTCGCATTCGCAGATCATTTTCCAGATTAGTTTTTCGTTATTCTCGACATGTTGTGCAAGTTTCTGTTAAACAGCTCGCAGAAGTCATATTGCTTTGGATTGAAAAGCCCAAGACAGACCTATTTGACGTTATCACTTGTTATCAATAAAGTGAATATGTAATATTTAAGCGAATGTTTTTATGGTGATCAATCTCTTTATGTTAGGCATTTGCTGGCAGTTCCTTGGAATAATGCAGTGGCAGACGAAAGTAAATTTACATCTTAATGGAAATTATGGATTTTTCCCTGAATCGTTGACAACTGTTCATTTTAATAACGATTGAAATTGACTTGTTCCCTTTGACATTAAAGACTGAAGTCTGCTTAAAACAAAATATCTAAAATTGCTCTACGAGTGTTCCTTTCAGAATTGCCTTACAATGGATGGACATTTATTAGTGTTCCAGACTGCATTCGTTCAATACATTTTAAGTGTTGATTTACGAATAACTATTGGTTTAAATCTGAGATGTCCTCATTCTTTAGGCACCGGGATTCACCCATCAAAGACCCGTCCCCCACTCGGGTCTTCTCGATATCCCGCAGCTCCGCTCTTGCTCCCCTCCCCCAGGCGCAACAGGGACAGTATCCCGCAGTCCTCACCTTTCACACCAACTGCCATCGCAAACAGTTCATTAACCTCCGAAATTTCCGCCATTTCCAACGAGATCCAACCACCAGCAATATCTTCACGGCTCCAACCCTATCTGTTTTCCGCAGAAACCGGTCCATCAACAACTCACTAGTTTACATGTCTTTCCCGTTAATAGCACCCTCCTCCCCGCTTGGTAATTTCCCCTGCAACTGCGGGAGCAACAACACCTGTCGCTATCCCTCTTCCCACGACTCCGTCCAAGAATTTCAGGTAAGCCAGAGATTCACTTGCATCTCTCCCAAACTCATCTACTGTATCCGCTGTTCCAGGTGTTGGCTCCTATCTATTGGCGATATCAAGCGCAGGGTCTTCCATCGTTTCGCTGAACGCCTTAGCTCAGTCCGCCTGGACCTGCCTGAATTCCCGTTCACCAAACACTTTAATTCCTCTTTCCATCCCCACACTGACCTTTGGCTCATGGGCCTCTTCTATTGTCAGAGCGAGGCCAAACACAAATTGAAGGAACAGCATCTCATATTTCGCTTGCACAGCTAACAACCCCGTGGTATGAATATTGATTTTCAAGTAACCTCTGCATTTGATCTCTCCATCGCTCCGTCACCTAATTTGCAGTATATTCCAAGTCATTTTGTTTATTGTTTATAGCTCGATCAAACCTAAGGAACAGCTAACAATGGCCTTTTTTCTTTATCATTTTTACATATCTTTACCATGTCTTTTTTGCATTTCTGTTCCTGCTTTTTCCCCATATCCCTTGATTCCTTTAGCTCGAAGCGCAATATCTAACTCTCTTGAAAACATCGAGTGAATTGACCACCACTCCCGTCCGTGGCAGAGAATTCCACAGATTCACAACTCTCTGGGAGAAAATGGTTTTTCCTCATCTCAGCCCGAAACGAGCTCTCCTTATTTCTTAAAATGTGAATCCTGGTTATGGACTCCCCCAACATCTGGAATATTTTTCCTGCTTTCAGCCTTCCCAATCATTTGCGAATTTGATTTTTCCATAAGATCCCCATCCATCCTTCTAAATTTCAGTGAATATAAGCCCAGTCGACCCATTCTTTTAGCATATGTCAGTCCCGCCATCACGGGAAATAACCTACGCAGCACTCCCTCAACAGCAATAATGTCCTTCGTCAATTTAAGAGACCAAAATTGCACAGACCACTACAGGTGCGGTCTCACCAGGTACAACTGCAGTAGGAGCTCCTTGCTCCTAAACTCAACTCCTCTCGCAATGAAGGCCAAAGTTTTCTTCACTGCCTGCTGTACCTGCATGCTCACTATCAGTGAATGATGGACAAGCACACCCACGTTTCGTTGCACCTCCCCTTTTCCTAACCAGACACCATTCCGATAATAATCTGACACTATTCCGATAATAATCTGCCTTCGTGATCTTGCCACCGAAGTGGATAACCCCGCAAACTAGGAGATGTCACACTTAATTCCCTCGTCTAAATCGTTAATATATATTGTAAATAACTGTGGTCCCAGCACCGCGCCTTGCGGCACCCCTCTCGTCACTGCATTCTTTAATTCATCTGTTCTATATCTCTCCACATCGCCGTCAATATATTGCTTTTCCATTGCCCCTGACTCTCCAGGTTGAAGAAGGGGCTCGACACAAAACGACCCCTGTTGCTTTACTCCAGAGATGCTGTCAGCCCCCCTGTGTTACTCCAGGTTTTGTGTATATTTTCGTTCTTCATGATGACATTGATTTCAAAATAAAACATATGGCGACCAGCACAATGCACACCACTCTTCGAGACTTCTTATCAAACCCATTATTAAAGGCAGTAAAACATCTTTACGCATTATTCAAGGCATCACTTGAGAGAGGTCAATGTAACATGCTGTTAACAACGGTTGTGAACTACTTTCAATGACACGAACATCACTTCTAACACATACCGAATTTATCATTATCTAAATGTGTTCTTTTTGCACCACATTTAATAACCTCACATCTCCCACCCCACCTTGCAACAACAATAACCATCCACATCCATTCAGCTTATGTGCGACGATGAAGCATCTCTAGATCCTTCTCCCGACCAACATACCAACGTCTCCGTTGTAAGTGAACAGGGACGTTAGATATCGGCCACGTGGTTGAAATAGCTGGCAACAAACTCTGATCTCTGTAACATCTCATCAGTCTTACCCTGCCAACCTGATCAAGATCCAGTCAGTGCCGTTATTTCCTCTCTGCATTTTTGCACATAGACGTAGGAGATAGAGTGTGGAACCAGACCGTTCGGCCCAGCGAGGTTGCGCCGACCCAGCGATCACCTCGTACACTAACACCATCCTACACACTGCACATAATGTACCATTTACAGAAACCTATGAATCTAAAACCTGTACGTATTTGGAATGTAATAGAATGGAATAGATGGAATGGAATGGAATACTTTATTCTCACATGTGACAAGGCTTAATGAAATTCTTGCATCCATACACAGGCTACGCAAATAATCGCGGCAGACGGCGCTTACAAAGTTACAATGTACTCCCGCCTGTTCCTCCTTCGTTCACCCCCATCCTCTCCCCCTCCCGCTTTCCGGGTTCTCCATTGTACTTCCCCTCCCCTCCCGGTGTTTACCACAGGCCAGGTTCTCCATTGTTCAATGTTCTTTCTCCTCCCTCACGGAGCGTATGAATAAGCTGCATCACCCGCAGAAAACCTATGCGACCACAGGGAGAGCGTACAAACTCCGTACAGACCGCATCCGTAGTTAGGATCGAACCCGGATCTCTGGCACCAGGGGGGACCAGCTCTACCGCTGCGCCATTGTGTTTCCCTGATAAAAACAACAGTGGGTGATTATCATATTGCGATTCATTTCTTGACACGCAGGTCGAGACATGAAAAAACAGCATTCGAATGCCACTCTGCGAGGGCGGACGAGAACGGAGGACGTCCAGTGAAAATGGAATAAAAGTGAAGCGATACTCTCAAGGCCCTCGGGGAAATATTGACTATCAACAATGCCATTGAATCAATATTAGCAAAAATTGCTTTCTGGGCCATTGCTGGGAACCAAACAACAGTGGCAGCTTCAGGTAACGGGAAAATTCATCCCTCCCACTGAACTTCAGAAGAAAGTGGGAGGGTCTATCACATCAGGCTCAGAAATCAAAAAATGTTTGCGCACTGGAGATTCCTGGTCTGAGAATTCAGCAGGGCACCATCTGTTCCTATCAATGGCCGAAAATAGCTGGCGTGATAATTCAACGTGGAGGCAGCCAACAGTATTACAGCTGGATTGCATTTTGTTTGGACTGTGATAGCATATACAAGCAATGGAAATTTTAAAATAAGCATCGCGGTGTTAAGGGAAAATAAAGAAAACACTAACCCGCTTCAATCTCGCAGGGAATTTCAAGGAAAACTTTATAGACCGGCATCCTGAAAGTTTGATTACCCAGGAATTTGGGACTTGATGTAACATTCAGTTCGGCCGTAATCTGACTGAGGAACGGTACGGGTTTATAAAATTACACTAATATCATGGTGTTACTAATTCTCCTGGATGTGGTTTTCCGCGTTATAAATTAACATTGCAACGATGCTCGGTTCAGAATGCATTATGTATCACCTTGTTGGCCAGCGTAATTGAACACCAATCGTAGCATCCACTCTTGCAATGACAACCGGGGCGCACCAGTAGTGGAGGCTTATCACTTTTAGATCCCTGAAACTTGAGGTTGAAGGTTAGATCAATCAGTGCGGAAGCAATATACATACTTTCGACTCAGTTCTAGATGCTTCTCCTTCTGCTGTCTCTGTTTGTTGTCATTCGCCTGACTGAAGTCATTTGACAGGGCTCACCACCGGGAGGTCGACAACATGATCCCCAGCAAACAGCGCAGCACGTCATTTTCGACTGCATTGTCCTCCGTCCCCCTGGTGGTGGGGTAGACCTCATGGCCCTCGACAACAGCACATTGCACTGGCTACAGCGCGTGGATGGCGTTACATAATTTCTGCTGCAACAAATGCAACAAGAGGAAGACTTCTACCTGCCTGAAACTTGACGTTGAAGGTTATATCAATTAGTGCGGAAGCCGTGCACAGACTTACGAATATTCATGCATGCTATCAGTAAAGAAAGGAAAGCTTCACATTGTTTTACCATGTTCCCCTTTCTCCCGGTGCCGCTGCCGCTGTTTTCAGAAGTCACTGGCGTTGAGGCGATGAACTTAGTTAATAGAAGTGGGCCCTTAGTTAATAGAATAGGATGCGAGAGTCAATATCATGTGTATGGGGGCAGCTTCGAAATATTCCCTGACGGTCTCTTGCTTCGGATTCGGCGCTTGCACTGCCGCGGCCCAGGTTCCATCCCCGGACTTGGAAACGCTCTTTTGCCATTCATATAACTGGAAAGGTCCTTCGTTGAACAACGCCGGCGACAGAACTGTCACTGCACTTTCCACTCTGAGTATCACGCATAACGTTGTGTTTGCACTGTGGGTTCCGATAGATCAAAACATCAAAAAAAATCTAGAAGCTCAAGATATCATTTGAGGTGAAGGTTATTGAGAATAGGCACGGGTGTAAGTTATCAACGATGGTCTCCCCAACATGCAGTACGTTCCCGTGCAGGAGACGGCGTTGCAAATCACCTTGTTTAGTTCCCCGTTTCCACAGGAATTGTAACATCTAATATTTAACCTTCTCCATTTCGAAAATCGAGGATAAAAATTTTCAAGACTATCCCAATTAAAATTCTAGAGTCCTGGAAAAATCTTGGTGATTATTATCTGCCGCTTTCCACCTTAATCATATACCTCCTAAAATATTCTGACATGGCAATATCGTGACATGGACAATATTCTGCGCATCGTCTCACCAACGTCCCTCATCGGATATTAAGCGTCCAATCGTTACAACGTGCGCTGAATTTCCCTTGATATCAAGCAGCTCCGTCGACCCTCCGTGATGAATGTCTGGCGGGTTTTTTAATTAAACTCCACTTATACTCAACCGGGTGCGATCACTGTAGTCAAATAAACACACGACTGAAACGGAATGAGGGGAGGATTAACCCATCAGCTCCATTCAGATGGATTGCAAACATGTTCGGTAACAACAAGATGGATCACACGGAATCGTGAAAGGCTTGGATACAGTGGATGTTTGGAGGATGTTTCCACAAGTGGAAGGTTCTAGGACTACAGGTGATAGCCACAGGATTCAAGGACGTACTCTTCGGAAGGTGATGAAATGCAGATTTTTTCGTCAGGGGTGGTGAATCTGAAAAATTCTTTGCCACAGAGGGTTGTGGAGGTCAAGTTAGTGGACATTTTAAAGGCATAGATGGATCGATTCTTGATTACTACAGGTGTCAGAGGTTATGGTGAGAAGGCAGGAGAATGGTGTTGAGAGGGAGAGATAGATAGCCGTGAGTGTATTGGCGGAATAGACCTGATGGACCAATTCTGCTCCTATCACTTATGATATAATCTCATGATCAGTGAGCCTGTTTCCGTGCTGTGTACCGTATATATACCGCACTGTGACAGATCGTTCCAAGTACCAACTCCTCCTGTGGTGCTCTATCGGAGAAAGCTTCCGCCCTATACATGCCCTCTCATTATTATATCCGTTCAATCGTAACATCCACTCTTACAGTGACAACCGAGGCGCACCAGCAGTAGAGGCTTGGGCAACGTATTTACATCGGCGAAACCAAATGTCAACTTATTTACATCGGCGAAACCAGGTAAGATCAGATTGAGTAGGCGAGGTCTCTATACCGTAGAGAACAGGAGGATGAGGGGTGATCTTATAGAGGTGTACAAAATCATCTGAAGAATAGATAGTTGCACAGTGTCTCTAGCTAGAGTAGGTGGTTCGATGACCAGAGTACATAGGTTTCCCCTTGATTTGTACCCCTGAAGAATGTAAATAAAACCTGTAAATAAGACCACTCACAAGAACCTTCTACTTTATTTTTCAAACAGGATCACCTGGAAAGACATGGGACGAAATTGATAATGGATAGACGTAAAGTGTCTGGGAACTGTAGCTCAAAATCTTGGAACTGTAGCTCAAGATCACCAAATAAATTAAAGATAGACACAAAAAGCTGGGAGTGACGTTGGGGGTCGAGACCCTTCTTCACACTGAAGAAGGTCTTGACCCGAAACGCCACCCATTGCTTATCTCCAGAGACGCTGCCTGTCCCGTTGAGTTACTCCAGCTTTTTTGTAACTACCTTCGGTTTAAAACAGCATCTGCAGTTCCTTCTTATGCATTCATCCGATCCATTCCCCTCATGACTTTTTAATGCAAATTAGTAAGATTACCCCTCCAATTTCCCAGATGTACTAGAGGACAGAGGGTTTAGGGAGACAGAGGAACTGAAAGAAATTTGCATTAGCTGGGAAATAGTGTCAGGTAGACTGATGGGACTGCAGGCTCATAAATCCCCAGACCCCGATGGTCTGTATCCCAGAGTACTCAAGAAGGTGGCTCTGGAAATCGTGGACGCAATGGTGATCATTTTCCAATATTCAATAGATTTAGGATCAGTTCCTGTGGATTAAAGGGTAGCTAATGTTAGCCCATTTTTCAAGAAGGGAGCAAGAGAGAAAACGGGGAATTGTAGGCCAGTTAGCTGACATGCGTGGTGGGGAAGATGCTGGAGTTAATTATTAAAGAGGGAATAACGGCGCATTTAGATAGCAGTAAAATGAGTGGTCCAAGTCATAATGGATTTATGAAGAGGAAATCATGCTTGACGAATCTTCTGGAATTTTTTGAGGATGTGACACGTAAAATGGATGAAGGAGAGCCAGTGGATGTAGTGTAGCTTGACTGTCAAAACGCCATTGATCAGGTCCCACATGGGAGGTTGGTGAGCACAATTAGAGCACATGGTATTGAGGGCAGTTTATTAACATAGACCGAGAAATGGTTGGTAGACAGGAAGTAAAGTGTAGGAATAAACGGGTCCTTTTCAGAATAGCAGGCGGTGGCAAGTAGTGAGGCTCGGTGCTCGGCGACAACTATTTACAATTCATGATTTAGCAGATGGAATTCCAAGTAACACTAGCAAGTTTGCAGATGACACATAGCTGGGTGGCAGTGTTAACTGCGAAGAGGATGTTAGGAGGTGCAGGATGATTTGAACAGGTTGAGAGAGTGAGCAGATGCATGGCAGATGCAGTATAACGTAGATAAATGTGAGGTTATCCACTTTGACGGCAAAAACAAAGAGGCAGATTATTAACTCAATTGTGCCAGATGAGGTAAATAGGAAGTGCAACGAGACCTTGGTGTCCTTGTACACCAGTCACTAAAGTAAGCGTGCAGGTACAACAGGAAGTGAAGAAAGCTGATGGCATTTTTGCCTTCAGCGGGGGAGGATTTGAATAAAGGAGCAAAGCGGTCCTTCTGCAGTGGTATAATGCGAGAAATGACATCCTTGTCATTGAGGCTGTGCAGGTTTTAGAGGTTATTCTCTGCGATCGCGAGACAGTCATATGAGGAAAGATTGGAAAGGCTGGGCCAGTCTTCACTGGAGTTTAAAAGGATGAGAGGGGACCTTTTAGAGAGGTATAACATTATAAAAGGACTGGACAAGCTACATGCAGGATCTAGGGGTTAGTGGAATCAAGGGTTATGGGGAGAAGGCAGACACAGTTTACTGATTGTGGATGATCAGCCATGATCACAATGATGGCCATGTTGGCTCGAAGGGCCAGATGGCCTCATTCTGCACCTATTGGCTATGTTTCTATGTTTCGAAAAGTAGCTCGTTTGCTTGCTGTCGCCACACTGTCCGGCTCAATGTTTGTTAGGACGCTTTTCAAGCGCGGGAGATGTAGAATTCTGTCGCAGCCCATCCACCGGCGGGCATCATGGTATCAACCTCATTGTCAGACCGACATTTTGACACAGGGTCCTGGCTGCCATTTTGACACAGGCTCGGACTACCATTTTGGCGTGACGTCTTCATAAAACGCCCTACGAATGGTGGTGTGTGTATATGGGACGGAGGATGTACTTGAGGCAAGTAATATAATAACTTTTGAGGGACATTTGGACCTGCATTTGTTGGAGAGATTCAGGTGGCTACAGATCGAGCGTGGCTGGTGGGACTAGGGTAAGTTGAGCATGATGGTCAGCGTGGACAAGTTGGGCCCGATGTCCTGTTTCCACCCTGTATGACTCTATACCTACATGACTGCCTGAGATTTCCGCCTGCAGAATGAAAATAAGACTACTCGCAAGAACCTTTCTACTTTATTTTTCAACAGGGCCCCCTGGATAAACCAGGCATTAAATGGATAAAGGGCAGATGTGCAGGGATTAGTTCAGTGTATGGGAAATGTAGTTCAAAGTCTCTCCATAAACTATTTCATTTTATCGTGTATTGTTGACGGATATTTCTGTCCGACATTTCTTCACCTGCAACCTCATGGAACATATTTAAATTTAGAAATATTATTCGTACGTACTCAATTGGTGCACCTGCGATGAGCGGCCCCACTAATGAATGTTATTGTATAACATCACAGGGGAACAAAATCCGTAACTATGTCCACAGGGAGGTGGTCTCAATAAGTCATTAATCTTTTTATCGGGTATAAATGTTCAGCGCTTTAACCTCCCACTACGTCCATAATCTCTACACATTGTACTGCATTTCGGATGTCGCTTTGAAAGAGCAATGATTTGGGGGAGGCACCTTTGGATTGAATATTATTATTACCCAATTCTAGCATCGATTGGAGTGCCCGGTATGTCACTTGATGTTTGAAAGTGAGATAGCTGTGAGGACAATTGATTTGGAAACGGCAATGTTGGAGATAAAATGACAATCGTGTGATAAAATGTGCTGGATGCTCGGTTGTACCCATGGCATGAGGTTTGGGCAACAACCGGTTAATCACAGTTATGTTATGCTTATGTGGCGCAGCGGTAAAGTTGCTGTCTGACAGCGAATGCAGCGCCGGAGAATCAGGTACGATCCCGACTACGGGAACTGTACGGAGTTTGTACGTTCTCCCCGTGACCTGTGTGGGTTTTCTCCGGTTTCCTCCCACACTCCAGCGACGTATACGCATGTAGGTTAACTGGCTGGGCAAATGTTTTTTTTTAAATTGTCCCTAGGAGGTTTATGATAGTGTTAGTGTGCGGGTATCGCTGGGCGGCACGGACCAGTTGGGCCGACGGGCCTGTTTCTGCGCTGTTTCTCTAAATCTAAAATCTAAATCTAAAATCTAATATATTTGATCGTTGGCCGTTTACTGAGCCTCGTCGAGAATTATTACTGCAATTTTTTAAGTGAAGTAACAGCCAAAGTAAACTGAGGGACAAACGCTGTATCTGGTTATTCATTGCACGACAGCGTTTGCCCCGTCTACTTTTGTTTCCCTTTAATCTCTCTTTTGATACGGCTTTTAATGTCGTGGATTTTATATTGCGGACTGTCTTGAACGACCTGTGCATCGCGTGCAAGTAACCACGATTGTGCCCTGCCATCGTCAAACGTTACAAACCAGGGAAGTAGGTGCTGAAATTAACAATACCGTCAGCCTTTTTATTCATACTACACTTCGGTTCAAACCATTTCTCAGTTGATTAATTCACTATTGGGTGGAATGTTTGTTCGTGATGGCAGTTTCAGGTATTAGATTAAAACCAAAGGAAATCTCCGCCCATGCCCCCCTTTTCACACTTTTAGGAAAGCAAGCAAAAAATAATATGTACCCACCCTTCATTCAACTCGAAGTTCTTCTGTCCATCCAATCACCATTGCTTCTTTTATTCTCCCCCCAGTGAATGTGCTGGCCATTGTGATCCTGTCCCGAGGAAAGTGCGGTCTCTCGAAATGCATCACTCGTTACCTGGTGGCTATGGCGACGGCGGATCTCTCCGTGATTGTCTGCGAAGTGATTTTAAATCGGATTGCCCCTCTTTATTGGCGGAACACAATCCTGCTCCACACTCCTGTGTGCAAGTTTATACTCTTCTTGTCCGCCACGGCCGTAGACTGTTCCGTTTGGTTCACGGTCGCTTTCACTTTTGATAGGTTTGTTGCTATCTCCAAACAGAATCTGAAATCTAGATACTGCACCGAGAGAATCGCGGCGGTTGTTATAGTGACCCTAAGTACCTTCTTCAGTTTACAGAACGCTGCCTGGCCTTTCGCTTATCAATCTTATTTCAAGCGTTATCGTTTACTGTGGGGCTGCCTGATCGGATCGGACTTCTATTACCTGCCCGCATGGATCGCATTTTCTTGGATTGAGCAGTTGTTGACCCCAGTGATTCCATTCTGTTTGATTTTGGTGTTTAATGCGCACACGGCGAGACGTGTTTTAACGGCCAATCGAGTCCGCAAGAGGCTCCGCGAACTCAGTCGTGGAGACCCGGAGACGGAAAGCCGTAAACGGTCCATAATATTACTCTTTGCAATCTCCAGCAGCTTTATCGTGCTCTGGTTCACATCTGTGTCTCATTTTGTTTACTATCGATCTACGAACGGATTTCGGATGAGAGGTCTCACAAACCCATTTCCAACATTTGAAACATCTGGATTTCTGCTGCACTTGTTGAACACCTGTACGAACACATTGATTTACACCGTCACCCAGGGGAAGTTCAGAGAGCAGCTCCTTCAGGCACTCCAATGCTCCGTCGCGCTAACTGGGATGCTCGTGAAACTAAACAAATTCTGTTTAAAATGATATCTCGTAACGTCTTCCTAAGTAGACTGTATGGATCTCTGTTGAAGAAGGAGAATTGACCGAAAATATCGTGTAGGTTTCCAAAACATTTCAAACAAATGACACATGTTCGGCTGGAACATGAATATCTCCCGTACACGACGACGTATAGGCGTTTTGGCACCCCCCAGCCCGCTCCCCCAACCCCCCCCCCCCACACACACACACACACACAAACACCGCACCGCACTACCCAGCCCTGCGCAGACCCACCACAGCTTGCCATTTAAAATGAACACCGCCAGTTTCCCTATTGCTCAACTGGTAGGGCTGACATGGGAACCCGATGTTAACTTGTACTGGTGCGGACCTCCAGTATCTCCGCATTTGCAACTTCCCGCAACATCTGATTTCCTTTCAATCCAGCGGTACGCCATTCGGCTCCCAATGCCCAAACTTCTAAAAATTCAGACCCCGAACCGTTCCACGTCCTTATCACTTCTCACCTTTGAAGCACTCCTGTAATTACTCAAGTCACAAATTTAATTGATGACATTAAAGTACAGTGCGTCTCCAACATTCCAGCTACAACATTTAACGTAACGTAACGAATCCATTTAACTATAAACGCGTAACGGGCACTGTGCTCGTTAAGTTTCAAGGTAATTTGCAACGCCTTGTGCAGAAGAGCTGAGGGTTTGTACACCGAAATGCCCCATGTATCAGGTAGAGATAAGCTCCGCTGTCTCTTTTCTGCAGAATGGATGCTATCAGGTTATGTAACCCATTCTTCAAATATTTTACAATATCACTCGTTAAATCTGAGCATTCGAATTCAGGAACCAAATGTGGAGTCGCTTGACGAATCCTAACAAATCCTCACGGCATTCACATACAGTAACACATGGAAGAAAATTACCCGAGTTTCTGTGAGGTATTGTCATCCTTTTGCCAGTGACACAGGACAAGTTAATTTCCAAGAGTCAAGAGTGTTTTTTTATCTTCAGTTCCAAAATGGAATAATAAAAATCTTGCTCGTAACAGCACAAAAGATAAGTAAATATCGCACTCTGCAAAAATCACAAGATAAAACAATGCCCCACAATTGTATAGAGTTCGGAGTTTATTTACCGGTAGATTTGTGTTAACAGCCTGATGGTTGTTTGAAAGAAACAGCTCCGAAACCTGTAGCAATTGAGGTTTTCAATGTGACCGATGGCAGGAGTGAAATGAGAATCTGGGTGGTTTGGGTCTCTGATGGGGATGGCTGTCATTTAGGAGACAGCGTCAGCCGTAGATCGCATCGATGGTGGGAAGGTCATTTCACGTAATGTATTAGATAGTGTTCACCATTTTGTTTGCTCTCTTCCTCGTTAACGTTTCTGTATATTAATACTTCACAAACTCTTAAAGCGTACAACATCTTTTAATGATAGCACAGCGTATTACATACATCTTCAAGCACTGGCTACGTTCCTCTACTGAACTGTACCCAGGAAGGGAAGGCGTTATGATTGATGTTAACTAGGCGGGGTTAATGGTACTGAGGTAACTATGTTATTGGTTGCATATAAACCATCTACATCCTTCCCCCTAGAAAATTAAACAGATTGTTGTCACAACAACAGGATTAATAACAGAATTAAGCAAAATCGCCATAGCGCACAGGTGGCTTACTAATCCGGCCCGAGCGCGTACGAATGTCTCCCCCTCCCCCCGAAAGAGCAGAAGAAGCCGGAGGACACGAGGCAGCAGGGGAACCAGGGAAGGGAGGTGCGGTGGTAGAACCGGGAGAGTGGGAACCGGCAACAGGGGACCCGCGCAGAGGGGAACCGGGCGCGCGATATGGGGACCGAAGCATACAAGGAACGCTGGCCGGGACGGCAGCCGGCTGCTGGTATGAGAGCGGCGGGGCATAGGGTCCCGGGGGCTGCGGCTTTGGCTCATTAACCGCAAGCAGGTGTTGTCGGCTTCTTCGGTAGATGGTGCCCTCATGGTCCACCAGGTACGAACGAGGTGAGTCGGCCACCCCAACCACGGTGGCCAGACGGGAGTGACCGCCGGCGGTCTGCAACCGAACAACCTGTCCAGGCAAAAGAGGATCGAGTGGTCTGCACGACCGATCGTGGGAACGCCGCTAGCTGTCATGCTTCTCTTGAATACGCCTCTGCACGGAGGCAGGCTCCAGCACCCGAGGTTGCAGCTGGCGCTGGGCAATCGGGATAGTAGATCTGGTATTCCTTGACATCAGACGCTGAGCAGGTGACCCCATGGCCGGATCCCTGGAAACATTCCTGAGGTTTAGGAGATCCAAGTACAAATCAGTGTTGGAAAGTCTCGCCTGTTCCATCAGATGCTTGGCGCTGCGGACGGCCCGTTCTGCAAGTCCGTTGCTCTGTGGGTACTCAGGGCTGCTGGTGAAATGCACAAAATTCCACTTGTCCGCAAAACTTTTGAATTCTCGGCTGGTAAACTGCCTGCCGTTGTCAGTCTGCAGCCTGACAGGGGACCCAAAAGTGGAGAAGTGTTTCCGCAGCTTTCGGATCACCATCTCCGACGTGAGGGATGTCAGTAAATCCACCTCGAACCAGTTTGAGTATGAGTCGACCAGGACAAGGTAGTGGTTACCACGCCACTCGAAGATGTCAGCAGCCAACGAGGACCAGGCCAAGGCAGGGGCAGGCTGTTGCAGCAGGGGCTGTCGCTGCTGGTGTGGAGCAAGACTGTTGCACGTGGAGCAGGCAGAAACTCGGTCTCGGATATATTTGGCCATTCCGGGCCAGTAGAATTGGCACTGAGCGTGGGCGAGTGTTGCATCGACCCCAGGGTGTCCGCTATGGGCTGCGCAATAGTAAGAGTCAAACAGGGAGGACGGGACCACAACTTTATGTCCCTTGACGATGACGCCATTCTGGAGCACCAATTCGTCGCGGACCAGGAAGAAAGGCTGTGTTTCAGATGGCGCAGCGGAGCGCTTTGTTGGCCACCCTGCTTTAATCACCGTGGCAAGCCGCTGCAAAACTGGATCGGCAGCGGTGTGCTCGGCCAACACCTGTAGCTGCTTGGTGGGAATGAAATTAACGCCCAGTACAAGCAAGTCCTCTGTTTCGTAGGGGTGGCGATCACAGGAGGTCCGCGGGGCGCGCGATAGGGTGTCCGCAATGTGCATCTCGGTGCCCTTCTTGTAGATGATGTCGAATTCGAAACGCTGGAGCTGTAGCATCATACGCTGCAGCCTGGCGGGGGCAGCGTGAATTGGCTTGTTTAGGATGGTCACCAGTGGCTGGTGGTCGGTTTCGACCGTAAATCTGCTGCCGAACAGGAAATCTCTGAACTTGGAGCAGGCGAACACCACCGCGAGCAGCTCTTTCTCGATCTGAGCGTACCGCTGCTCGGTGTCCGTCATGGTGCGGGAGGCATAGGAGACAGGATGTAACGATCCATCGACAGACTGAAGGCAAGCCGCACCCAGACCGAACTTGGAAGCGTCACAGGTGACGGTGATGGGGCGACTTACATCGAAGTACCGCAACGTCGGGGTGTCAATCAATTTCGACTTGAGGCAGTCAAAGGCCTGCTGGTGATGTTGGAGCCAGGCCCAGGCAATATCCTTTTTTGTCAATTGCCGCAGGGGAGCACTCAGCTCACTGAGGTTTTGTATAAACTTCCCCAGGTAGTTCACCATGCCTAAGAATCGTTGTAGACCTGGCACGTCGGTGGGGGCTGCCATCTCGGAGATGGCAGCTGCCTTCAAGGGGTCGGGTTTTAGTCCGTTAGAGGTGAAGACGTGTCCCACATACGTGACTTCTGGGACGCGGAACCGGCATTTCTTGGGATTCAGCTTCAGATTGACCTTCCGCGCCCGATCCAGGATGCTGCGGAGGTTCAGGTCGTGCTCCGCAATGTCTTTCCCATAAACCAGGATATCATCCACGATGATGGCACATGGCAGGCCCGAGAATATCTGCTCCATAGTTCGCTGGAACACCTCGCTAGCGGAATTAATGCCGAATGGCATTCGCAGGAACTTGAATCTGCCAAACGGTGTGGCGAAGGTCGTTAGGTCAGAAGACTCTTTGTCCAACGGGATCTGCCAAAACGAGTTCTTAGCGTCTAGGACCGAAAAGATGGTGGCCTGCCCGACCTGAGCCGCCACGTCCTCAACAGACCGCATGGGGTGGTGTGGTCGCCTGATTGCAAGGTTCAAGTCCTTCGGATTGATACACACACGTATTTCATTCTTGTCTTTCTTTATCGTGGCAACCATAGTGGAGACCCAAGCGGTGGGATCGCTAACCGCTTCTAGCACCCCCTTTTCGACCATGTTATTCAGCATCGCCTCGACCCTGTCTTTCATGGCGTGAGACACCCTGTGAGCTGCGCGGGCTACAGGTTGTACGTTTGGGTCAACGGAAATACGATATGTGAGTGGTAACTTTCCCAGGTCATCGTTGAACAGGTCCTGGTATTCCACAACAGGGTTGAACGACAGTTGCACTTTGTGGACCGTGCGGTCGAAGGACACCAGGCCAAGATCTTGGCACGCACGGTTGCCCAGCAGGGTTACACAGTCAGAGTTCAAAACATAGAAAACGAGGTTTCTCGTTGCCTTTTGCAGCACACAAGTTAAAGCAGCCCTCCCCACAGGCCTTAGAATTTCTCCACCATAGGCATGCAACGTAGCGTTGTCAACAACCAGGGGCTCATTATTCCTTATCTTATTGAAAAGATTTATTGACAATACGTTGACCTTCGCACCTGTATCCAGCTTTGCAAGGAAGGACACACCATTGACAGTCAGAGCTACAGAGGGATCAGAGCGTTGGGCGGTTGTGTGTAGGAGGGTAAACACATTCGAATTCTCAGGAGGATTAATTGGATCTGCCTCGTAGGAGTCGACCAGGCTGGGCTGTAAATCGTAACAGCCATCAGATTGCCTCAGCATGTTTAGACTGGGTCTGGAAATCTGTGCCTGTCTCCCACGGGAACGGATCGAGCGACAGGCCGCAGAGAAGTGGTTTAACTTTTTACAAAAGTTACAAAATTTGCCATAAGCAGGGCAGGTAGACAGTCTATGGTGCATGTAGTTACAGTTTGGGCACCTTTTTAGGGGCACTTCACCAGGACCTGGGTTGGCACGCGGCAGAAAAGCATTGTTTACCATCCGAGGCTGGGGTCTCCTACACCCAGCCAGGTTGATAGACTTATTGGCCGAGTCTCGGTGGTCATCTGGCAATACAACGACCTCAGACAATCTGCAGGCATGCATAGCTTTTTCCAACGTTAGATCCGGATCCCTTAGAAGCTCACATCGTAGCTGCTGGTCACGCATGCCAGTTACTAAAATGTCTCTAGTGAGCTGCTCCGTCATGTCACCAAAACGGCACCGCTGGGCGAGATAACGCAAATCAGCAATAAAACATTCAACAGGTTCATCCGGCAACTGTTTTCTTGTAAAGAACCGTGCCCTCTGCAGAATGCGGTTCGAGGGCAGGTCACAAATCTCCCTGAACTTACGTAGCAGGCAAGCGGGGTCACTGGCAGATTCTGCAGGGGTAATCTCCACGTCGTCGTCGCCCAGGACCGCTGGAGCATAGGTGAAAGTTCTGGCTCTCTTCATGGCATCAGGTCCGACAAGGTTGAGTAGGAGGGAGGCTTTAAGGGAGTCAGGATCAGCGCGATGTGCGACGTTGACAAAGTGGGTGAAATCAAACTCAAACGTGTCCCAGCGCTCAGAAATGTCAGCATCAAAGACAAGCTGCGCGGGCTTTCTGCAAGAGGACGCCATGGTCAGAGAGATTAAGCACAAAAAGGCACAAATCAAAAGAAAGAAATAAAACCCGACAGACAGGAGACGCAAGTGTCTTCCACTTCCGACACCATGTATATTAATACTTCACAAACTCTTAAAGCGTACAACATCTTTTAATGATAGCACAGCGTATTACATACATCTTCAAGCACTGGCTACGTTCCTCTACTGAACTGTACCCAGGAAGGGAAGGCGTTATGATTGATGTTAACTAGGCGGGGTTAATGGTACTGAGGTAACTATGTTATTGGTTGCATATAAACCATCTACAGTTTCCATACCCAGCTGCCGCGTTCCAACGATTGGAGGATGAAGACATTGGCAAAACGAACTGTTCCACTGATTCCACAACTCTCCAGCAGATTTTCTATTAGCATATATATCTGCAGCTAACTCAATTGACTTAGATCAAATCTAACGAGCCTTGAAATAGTAATGAGGTTTAATTGTATTATTAATTCCTGCTTAATTATCAATAGTTTTTCAAAAATACACCACGAGGTGACGATATGCATTAAACCGTGACTTCGGGAAGGAAGCGGTCGCTTTCGCAGATCATTTCCCAGATTAGTTATTCGTTCGTTTCGACATGTTCTGCAAGGTCCTGCTAAACAGCTCGCAGAAGTCATATTGCTTTGCATTGAAAAGCCCTGGACAGACTTATTTGACGTTATCACGTTGTCAATAAAGCAAATATGTAATATTTAAGCTAATGTTTTTGTGGTGACCAGTGTCTTTATGTCAGGCAGTTGCAGGCTGTCCCTTGGAAAAATGCAGTGGCAGACGAAAGCGAATTTACATCTTAATGGAAATTATGGAATTCCCCCTGAATCGTTGACAACTGTTCATTTCAATAACGATTCAAATTGACTTGTTCGATGTTCTCTTTGACATAAAAGACTGAAGTCTGATTAAAACCAAATATCTAAAATTGCTCTCCAAGTGTTCCTTTCACAATCGTCTTTCAATGGATGGACGTTTATTAGTGTTCAGGATTGCATTGGTTGAATAGACAATAGACAATAGACAATAGGTGCAGGAGTAGGCCATTCGGCCCTTCGAGCCAGCACGGCCATTCAATGTGATCATGGCTGATCATTCTCAATCAGTACCCCGTTCCTGCTTTCTCCCCATACCCCCTGACTCCGCTGTTCTTAAGAGCTCTATCTAGCTCTCTCTTCAATGTATTCAGAGAATTGGCCTCCACTGCCCTCTGAGGCAGAGAATTCCACAGATTCACAACTCTCTGACTAACAAAGTTTTTCCTCATCTCTGTTCTAAATGGCCTACCCCATATTCTTAAACTGTGGCCCCTGGTTCTGGACTCCCCCAACTTTGGGAACATGTTTCCTGCCTCTAACATGTCCAACCCCTTAATAATCTTATACGTTTCTATAAGATACCCTCTCATCCTTCTAAATTCCAGTGTATACAAACCTAGTCGCTCTAGTCTTTCAACATATGACAGTCCCGCCATTCCGAGAATTAGCCTAGTAAACCTACGCTGCACGCCCTCAATAGCAAGAATATCCTTCCTCAAATTTGGAGACCCAAACTGTACACAGTACTCCAGGTGCGGTCTCACTAGGGCCCTGTACAATTGCAGAAGGACCTCTTTGCTCCTATACTCAACTCCTCTTGTTATGAATGCCAACATTCCATTGGCTTTCTTCACTGCCTGCTGTACCTGCATGCTTCCTTTCAGTGACTGATGCACTAGGACACCCAGATCACGTTGTACGTCCCCTTTTCCTAACGTGACACCATTCAAATAATAATCTGCCTTCCTATTCTTACCACCAAAGTGGGTAACCTCACACTTATCTACATTAAACTGCATCCGCCATGCATCCGCCCACTCACACAACCTGTCCATGTCACCCTGCAACCTCATAGCATCTTCCTCACAGTTCACACTGCCACCTAGCTTTGTATCATCGGCAAATTTGCTAATGGTACTTTTAATCCCTTCATGCAAGTCATTGATGTATATTCTAAATAGCTGCGGTCCCAACACCGAGCCTTGCGGTACCCCACTAGTCACTGCCTGCCATTCTGAAAGGGACCCATTTATCCCCACTCTTTGCTTTCTGTCTGTCAACCAACTTTCTATCCATGTCAGTACCCTACCTCCAATACCATGTGCTCTAATTTTGCCCACCAATCTCCTATGTGGGACCTTGTCGAAGGCTTTCTGAAAGTCGAGGTACACCACGTCCACCGGCTCTCCCCTGTCAATTTTCCTAGTTACATCCTCAAAAAATACCAGTAGATTAGTCAAGCACGATTTCCCCTTCGTAAATCCATACTGATGTCAGACTAACTGGTCTATAATTTCCCGTTTTCTCTCTCCCTCCTTTCTTGAAAAGTGGGATACCATTAGCTACCCTCCAATCCACAGGAACTGACCCGGAATCTATAGAACATTGGAAAATAATCACTAATGCGTCCACAATTTCTAGAGCCACCTCCTTAAGCACCTTGGGATGCAGACCATCAGCCCCTGGGGATTTATCAGCCTTGAGTCCCATTAGTCTATCCAAAACGTTTTCCTGCCTAATGTGGATTTCCTCCAGTTCCTCTGTCACCCTAGGATCTCTGGCCACTAGAACATCTGGGAGATTGTTTGTATCCTCCTCAGTGAAGACAGATCCAAAGTACCGGTTCAACTCTTCTGCCATTTCCTTGTTCCCCATAATAAATTCCCCTGCTTCTGTCTTCAAGGGACCCACATTTGCTTTGACTATTTTTTTCCTCTTCACATACCTAAACAAGCTTTTACTATCCTCCTTTATATTATTGGCTAGTTTACCCTCGTACCTCATCTTTTCTCCCCGTATTGCCTTTTTAGTTATCTTCTGTTGCTCTTTAAAAGAGTCCCAATCCTCTGGCTTCCCACTCTTCTTTGCTATGTTATACTTCTTCCCTTTTATTTTTATGGTGTCCTTGACTTCCCTTGTCAGCCACGGGTGCCTCTTACTCCCCTTAGAATCTTTCCTCCTCTTTGGGATAAATTGATCCTGCAACTTCTGCATTATTCCCAGGAATACCTGCCATTGCTGTTCCACAGTCTTCCCTGCTAGGGCCTCCTTCCAGTCAATTTTGGCCAACTCCTGCCTCATGCCTCTGTAATCCCCTTTGCTATACTGTAATACTGACACCTCCGATTTTCCCTTCTCCCTCTCCATTTGTAGAGTGAAACTTATCATATTGTGGTCACTGCCTCCTAATGGCTCATTTACCTCGAGTCCCCTTATCAGGTCAGGTTCATTACATAACACTAAATCCAGAATTGCCTTCTCCCTGGTAGGCTCCAGTACAAGCTGTTCTAAGAATCCATCTCGGAGGCACTTCAAAAACTCTCTTTCCTGGGGTCCATTACCAACCCGATTTTCCCAGTCTACCTGCATGTTGAAATCTCCCATGACCACCGCAGCATTACATTTGTGACATTTTAAGTGCTGATTTACGAATAACTATTGGTGTAAATGGGAAGGGAACCCGTCCCGTCACCTCCCTTTGCTGCTTTGAATCTATCATAGCAACTGAGAGGGTAGAGGGGCTGCCTCCTGAAATATTAATGACTGCTTCGAGGCTACCTCCTGCATCCTTGCAGAACTCCCGGACTTCATTAACGTCACAACTGGTTTCCATCCCGCACTCAAATTCCCTTGGACCATCTCCGAAATCTCCCTCCCGTTTTTTAATCTCACCGTCTCCATCTCCATCCACTATAAATCTGCCGACTCTCACATCTATCTAAACTACATTTCAACCCACCCTCCCTTCTGCACAGACTCTATCCCATACTCCCAATTCCTCCGTCTACGACGCACCTGTGCCCCAGGTAAAGTGTTCCATTTCAGGACATCTTAGATGTCCTCATTCTTTAGGCACCGGGGTTCACTCATCATAGATCAGTTCCCCACTAGGGTCTTCGCGATATCTCGCAGCTCCGCTCTTGCTCCCCTCACCCAGGCGCAACAGGGACATTTCCCCGCAGTTCTCACCTTTGACACCAACTGCCATCACATGCAGCTCATTATCCTCCGACTTTTCCGCCATTTCCAACGGGATCCTACCACGAGCCATATCCCCCCGGCTCCAACCCTATCCGATTTCCACAGAAAGCGACCCCTACACACCTCATTAGTTTACATGTCCTTCCCGTTAATAGCACCACCCCTCTTGGCACATTCCCTTGCAAACGCGGGAGCAACTACACCTGTCCCTATCCCCCTCCCTCGACTCTGTCCAAGAATTTTCACGTGAGGCAGATATTCACTTGCACCTCCTCCAACATCATCTATTGAATCCGCTGTCCCAGGTGTCGGTTCCTATCTGTTGGCGATCCCAAGCGCAGGGTCTTCGATCGTTTTGCTGAACGCCTGAGCTCATTCAGACTGGACGTGCCTAACCTTCCGGTCGACAAACACTTTAATTCCACTTTCCATTCCCAAACTGACCTCTAGCTCATTGGCCTCTTCTATTGTCGGAGCGTGGCTAAACACAAATTGAAGGATCAGCATCTCATATTTCGCTTGGACAGCTAACAACCCCGTGGTATGAATATTGATTTTTCAAATAACCTCTGCATTCTCTCTTCCCATCGCTCCCTCACCTAAGTTGCAGTACATTCCAAGTAATTTTGTTCATTGTCTATATCTCGTTCAAACCTAAGGAACAGCTAACAATGGCCTTTTTTCTTTAACGTTTTTACTTTCTTTGCATATCTTGGAAACATAGAAGCATAGAAAACTTGGTGCAGGAATAGGTGATTCGGCCCTTCGAGCCAGCACAGCCTTTCGTTATGATGACTGCTGTTCAACTAAAATGAGTACCCCATTCCTGCTTTTTCCCCATATCCCTTGATTCCTTCAGTTCGAAGCACAATATCTAACTCTCTTGAAAACATCTTGTGAATTGACCTCCACTCCCTTCTGCGGCAGAGAACCCCACATATTCACAACTCACTGGGAGAAAATGTTTTTCTTCTCATCTCAGCCCTAAACGAGCTCTCCTTATTCTTAAAATGTGAATCCTGGTTTTGGACTCCCCCGACATTGGGAACATTTTTCCTGCTTCCAGCCTTCCCAATCATTTGCGAATTTTATTTTTCCATAAGATCCCCTCCCATCCTTCTAAAT
The DNA here is from genome assembly GCF_053455715.1 of Rhinoraja longicauda. NCBI lineage: Eukaryota > Metazoa > Chordata > Chondrichthyes > Rajiformes > Arhynchobatidae > Rhinoraja > Rhinoraja longicauda. The sequence continues at coordinate 1,990,060 of NC_135968.1, read as the reverse complement.
TTCAGTGAATACAAGCCTAGTCGACCCATTCTTTAAGCGTATTTCAGTCCCGCCATCCCGAGAAATAACCTACGCTGCACTCCCTCAATAGCGATTATGTCATTCGTCAAATTAGGAGACCAGAATTGCACACAACACTACAGGCGCGGTCTCACCAGGTACAACTGCAGTCGGAGCTCCTTGCTCCTAAACTCAACTGCTCTCGCAATGAAGGGCAACATGCCGTTAGTTTTCTTCACGCCCTGCTGTACCTGCATGCTCCCTACCAGTGACAGATGGACAAACACACCCACGTTTCGTTGCACCTCCCCTTTTCCTAATCTGACCATTCCGATAATAATCTGCCTTCGTGATCTTGCCACCGAAGTGGATAACCTCACATATATTCACATTGTAATGCATCTGCCATGCATCTACCCACTTACCCGACCTATCCAAGTCACCCTGCAGCCTCATAGCATCCTCAACGCATCTCACACTGCCATCCAGCTGAGTGTCACCGCAAACTAGGAGATGTCACACTTAATTCTCTCGTCTAAATCGTTCACATATATTGCAAATTACTGTGGTCCCAGCACCGAGCATTGCGGCGTCCCACTCGTCACTGCATTCTTTCATTCATCTGTTCAATATATCTCTACATCACCGTCTACATATTGCTTTCCCATTGCCCTTGTCTCGCCAGGCTGAAGCAGGGGCTCGGCCCGAAACATCACCTATTGCTTTACTCCAGAGATACTGTCAGAACCGCTGTGTTACTCCAGATTTGTGTGTATATTTTCGTTCTTCAGGATGACATTGATTTAAAAATAAAACACATGGAGACCAGCACAATGCACACCACTCTTCGAGACTTTTCATCAGACCCATTATTGAAGGCAGTAAAACATCTTAACCCATTAGTCAAGGCCTCACGTGAGAAAGGTCAATATAACATGCAGCTAACAACGGTTGTGAACTACTTTCAATGACACGAACATCAATTCCAACACATACCGAATTTATCATCATCTAAAGGTGTTATTTTTGCACCACATTGAATAACCACACATCTTCCACCCCACCTTGCATCGCCAATAACCATCCACATCCATTCACCTTATGTGCCCCGCTGAAGCATCTCTACATGCTTCTTCGCACCAGCATACCAACATCTCTGTTGCAAGTGCACAGGGACGTTAGATATCGGCCGCGTGGTTGAAATAGCTGGCAACAAACTCTGATCTCTGTGACAACTCATCAGCCTTACCCTACCAACCTGATCAAGATCCAGTAAGAGAGAGAGAGTGTGGAAACAGGCCCTTCGGCCCAGCGAGGTTGCGCCGACCCAGCGATCCCCTCGTACACTAACACCATCCTACAGACTAGACGTAATGTAACATTTAAATAAACCAATGAATCTAAAACCTGTACGTCTTTGGAATGTAATAGAATGAAATAGATGAAATGGAATGGAATATTTTTCTCGCATTTGACAAGGCATAATTAAATTCTTGCTTGCATTCCCAGGCTACGCAAATAATCGCGACGGACTGCGCTGACAAAGTTACAATGTACTCCCGCCAGTTCCTCCTTCTTTCTCCCCCCTCCTCTCCCCCTCCCCTCTCCGGGTTCTCCATTGTACTCCCCCTCCCCTCCCGGTGTTCACCCCACGCCAGGTTCTCCATTGTTCAATGTTCTTTCTCCTCCCTCACGACGCGTGTGAATAAGCCGCAGCACCCGGAGAAAACCCATGCGACCACAAGGAGAACGTACAATCTCCGTACAGACCGCACCCGTAGTTAGGATCGAACACGGGTCTCTGGCGCCAGAAGGGACCAGATCTACCGCTGCACCATTGTGATTCCCCGATAAAAACAACAGTGGGTGCTTATCATATTGCGATTAATTTCCTGACACGCAGGTCGAGACATGAAAAAACAACATTCGAATGCCAGTCTGCGAGGGCGGACGAGAACGGAGGACGTCCAGTGAAAGTGGGATAAGTGAAGAGCGATTCTCTCAAGGCCCTCGGGAAAATATTAACTATCAACAATGCCATTGAATCCATATTAGCAAAAAATGCTTTCTGCGCCATTGCAGGCAACCAAACAACAGTGGCAGCTTCAGGTAACGGGAAAATTCATCCCTCCCACTGAACTTCAGCGGAAAGTGAGAGGGTCTTTCAAATCAGGCTCAGAAATCAAAAATGTTTGCGCACTGGAGATTCCTGGCCTGAGAATTCAACAGGGCGCCATCTGTTCCTATCAATGGCCGAAAATCGTTGGCGTGCTAATTCAACTTGGAGGCAGTCAACAGTATTACAGCTGGGTTGCATTTTGTTTGGACTGTGATAGCATATACAAGCAATGGAAATTAAAAAATAAGCATCGCGGAGTTAAGGGAAAATAGAGAAAAAACTAACCCGTTTCAATCTCACAGGGAGTTTCAAGGAAAACTTTATAAACCGGCATCCTGAAAGTTTGATTACACAGGAATTTGGGACTTGATGTCACATTCAGTTCAGCCGTAATCTGACTGACGAACGGTACGGGTTTATAAAATTACACTAATATCATGGATGTGGTTTTGCGCTTTATAAATTAACATTGCAATGATGCTCTGTTCAGAATGCATTATGCATCACCTTGTTGGCCTGCGTAATTGAACACCAATCGTAACATCCACTCTTACAATGACAACAGGGACGAACCAGTAGTGGAGGCTTCTCACTTTTATATCCCTGAAACTTGAGGTTGAAGTTTAGATCAATCAGTGCGGAAGCCCGACACAGACTTCCGACTCAGTTCTAGATGCTTCTGCGTCTGCTGTCTCTATTTGTTGTCGTTCGCCTGACTGAGGTCAATTGACAGGGCTCACCACCGGGAGGTCGACAACATGAGCCCCAGCAACAGCGCAGCACGTCATTTTAGACTGCACTGTCCTCCGTCCCTCTGGTGGTGGGGTAGACCACATGGCCCTCCACAACAGCACATTGCACTGGCTACAGCGCCTGTAGGGCGTTACATAATTTCTGATGCCTCAAATGCAAGAAGAGGAAGAGTTCTACATGCCTGAAACTTGAGGTTGAAGGTTAGATCATTCAGTGCGGAAGCCCTGCACAGACTTCCTAATATTCGAGCATGCTATCAGTAAAGAAAGGAAAGCTTCACGTTATTTTACCATGTTCCCCTTTCTCCCGGTGCCGCTGCCGCTGTTTTCAGAAGTCACTGGCGTTGAGGCGATGAACTTAGTTAATAGAAGCGGGACCTGAACCTGAAGGATGCGAGAGTCAATCTCATGTGTATGGGGGCAGCTTCGAAATATTCCCTGACGGTCTCGTGCTTCGGATTCGGCGCTTGCACTGCCGCGGCCCGGTTTCCATCCCCGGTCTTGGAAACGCTCTTTTGCCATTCATATAACTGGAAAGGTCCTTCATTGAACAACGCCGGCCACGGAACTGTCACTGCACTTTCCACTCTGAGTATCACGCATAACGCTGTTTTTGCACTGTGGGTTCCGATAGCTAAAAGTTCAAGATATCATTTGAGGTGAAGGTTATTGAGAATAGGCACGGGTGTAAGTTATCAACGATGGTCTCCCAAACATGCAGTACATTCCCGTGCAGGAAACGCCGTTGCAAATCACCTTGTTTAGTTCCCCGTTTCCACAGGAATTGTAACATCTGATATTTAACCTTCTCCATTTCGAAAATCGAGGATAGAAAATGCCAAGACTGTCCCAATTGAAATTCTATAGTCCTGGAAAAATCCTGGTGATTATTGCCTGCCGCTTTCCACCTTAATCATATACCTCCTAAAATATTCTGACATGGACAATATCGTGACATGGACAATATTCTGCGCATCGTCTCACCAACGTCCCTCATCGGATATTAAGCGTCCAATTGCCACAACGTGTGCTGAATTTCCCTTGATATCAAGCAGCTCCGTTGACCCTCCGTAATGAATGTCTGGCGGTTTTTTTAATTAAACTCCACTTATACTCAACCGAGTGCGATCACTGTAGTCAAATAAACAAACAACTGAAACGGAATGAGGGGAGGTTTAACCCATCAGCTCCATTCAGATGGATTGCAAACATGTTCGGCATCAACATGATGGATCACACGGAATCGTGAAAGGCGTGGATACAGTGGATGTTTGGAGGATGTTTCCACAAGTGGAGGGTTCTAGGACTACAGATCATAGCCACAGAATTGAAGGACGTACTCTTCGGAAGGTGATGAAGTGCACATTGTTTCGTCAGATGTGGTGAATCTGAAAAATTATTTGCCAAAGAGGGTTGTGGAGGTCAAGTTAGTGGACATTTTAAAGGCATAGATGGATCGATTCTTGATTACTACGGGTGTCAGATGTTCTAGTGAGAAGGCAGGAGAATCGTGTTGAGAGGGAGAAATAGATAGCCGTGTGTGAATTGGCGGAATAGACCTGATGGGCCAATTCTGCTCCTATCACTTATGATCTAATCTCATGATCAGTGAGCCTGTTTCCGTGCTGTGTACCATATATATACCACACTGTGACAGCTTGTTACAAGTACCAACTCCTCCTGTGGTGCGCTTTCGGAGAAAGCATCCGCCCTATCCAGGCCCTCTCATTATTAAAGCCGTTCAATCTTTTAACTATCCATGTGAATCTTTTTGCACACTCCCAAGATTCAGGGGATCCTTTATAAATAATAATGCGAAAATAACAATATTCATCTTCCTGTTCTAACAAAGAAGTCCTATGAACAGCGTAGTTTGAAGACTTTCTAGAGATTGATCTATCCCGAAAAATGTTTTGCGAAGACAGACAGAAAAACCTGAAATAACTAAACGGATCAGGTAGCGCCCCTGGAGAAAGGGAATTGGTGACGTTTCAGATCGAGACCCTTCTTCAGACTGCGTGCCAGGGGAATGGGAAACGAGAGACATTGACAAATAATGGCAAATCATTCTCCATAGATTTGTCCTAGATCTCTCGTTTCCCTTCCCCCTAACCCTCAGTCTGAAGAAATGTCTGGATCAGAAACGTCACCTATTCCTTTTCTCCATGAAATTCCTCGGACTATCCATGATCGGACTTCGCTGGTTTTACCATGCACTAAACATTATTTCATTATCATGCATCTATACACTGTAAATGGATCGATTGTATTGTCTTTCTGCTGACAGGTCAGCACGCAACAAAAGCTATTCACTGTACCTCGGTACACATGACAATAGACAATAGACAACAGGTGCAGGAGTGGGCCATTCGGCCCTTCGAGCCAACACCATCCTTCAATGTGATCATAGCTGATCAAACACAATCAGTACCCCGTTACTGCCTTCTCCCCATATCCCCTGACTCTGCTATCATTAAGAGCGCCATCTAGCTCTCTCTTGAATGCTTTCAGAGAATTGGGCTCCACTGTCTTCTGAGGCAGTGAATTCCACAGATTTCCAACTCTCTGACTGAAAATGTATTTCCTCATCTCCGTTCTAAATGGCCTACCCCTTATTCTTAAACCGCGGCCCCTGGTTCTGGACTCCCCCAAAATTGGGAACATGTATCCTGCCTCTAATTTGCCCAACCCCTTAATAATCTTATATGTTTCGATCAGATCCCCTCTCATCCTTGTATTCCAGTGTATACAAGCCTAGCCGCTCCAGTCTTTCAGCATATGACAGTCCCGCCATTCCGGGGATTAACCTAGTAAACCTACATATTCCAGGTGCGGTCTCACGAGGTCCTATACAACTGCAGAATGACCTCTTTGTTCCGATATTCAATACCTCATGTTACGAAGGCCAACATTCCATTGGCTTTCTTCACGGCCTGCTGCACCTGCATCCTTCCTTTCAGTGACTGATGCACAAGGACACCCAGATTTCTTTTCATAACTTGACACCATTCAGGTAATTACCTGCCTTCTTATTCTTACCACCAAAGTGGATAACCTGACACTTATCCACATTAAACTGCATCTGCCATGCATCCGCCCTCTCACACAACCTGTCCAATTCACCCTGCAACCTCATAGCATCTTCCTCACAGCGCACACCCAGCTTTGTATCAGCTTTGTATCATCTTTGCATCATGACAATAAACTAAACTGGAAATACAGCCTAATTCATTGTCACTCCATTTTTGTGTCTGTATTTGGTAAAAATCAGCATCCGCATAAATCTACCTCTCTCTTGAAAACATCCAGTGAATTGGCAGGGAGTTTCAAGTAACACTTTACAGGCCGGCGTTCTGGAAGTTTGATTACACAGGAATTTTGGGATTTGATGTAACAGTCCGTTCTGCCTTAACCTGACTGACGAAAGTTACGGGTTTTTAAAATTACATTACTGTCATTGTGTTACTAATTCTCCGGATGCGTTCCTGCGCGCTACATATTAACATTGAAATGATGCTTGGTTTAGAATGCATTATGCATCACCTTGTTGGCCAGCGTAATTGAACATCAATCGTAACATCCACTCTTACAATGACAACCGATGCGCACCAGCAGTAGAGGCTGGGTCAACTTATTTACATCGGCGAAACCAAATGTCAACTTATTTACATCGGCGAAACCAGGTAAGATCAGATTGAGTAGGCGAGGTCTCTATTCCATAGAGAACAGGAGGATGAGGGGTGGTCTTATAGAGGTGTACAAAATCATCTGAAGAATAGAGAGTTGCACAGTGTCTCTTTCTAGAGTAGGTGGTTCGATGACCAGAGTACATAGGTTTCCCCTTGATTTGTATCCCTGAAGAATGTAAATAAAACCTGTAAATAAGACCACTCACAAGAACCTTCTACTTCAGTTTTCAACAGGATCTCCTGGAAAGACATGGGACGAAATTGATAATGGGTAGAAGAAAAGTGTCTAGGAACTGTATCTCAAGATCTTGGAACTGTAGCTCAAGATCACAAAATAAATTAAAGATAGACACAAAAAGCTGGGAGTGACGTTCGGGGTTTAGACCCTTTTTCACACTGAAGAAGGTCTTGACCCGAAACGCCACCCATTGCTTCTCTCCAGAGAAGCTGCCTGTCCCGATGAGTTACTCCAGCTTTTTTGTATCTACCTTCGGTTTAAAACAGCATCTGCAGTTCCTTCCTATGCATTCACCCGATCCATTCCCCTCATGACTTTTTAATGCAACTTAGTAAGATTACCCCTCCAATCTCCCAGATGTACTAGAGGACAGAGGATGTAGGGAGACAGAGGAACTGAAAGAAATTTGCATTAGCTGAGAAATAGTGTCAGGTAGACTGATGGGACTGCAGGCTCATAAATCCCTAGACCTAGATGGTCTGTATCCCAGGGTACTCAAGGAGGTAGCTCTGGAAATCGTGGACGCAATGGTGATCATTTTCCAATATTCAATAGATTTAGGATCAGTTCCTGTGGATTAGAGGGTAGGTAATGTTATCTTATTTTTCAAGAAGGGTGCAAGAGAGAAAACGGGGAATTGTACACCAGTTAGCTGACATCGGTGGTGGGGAACATGCTGGAGTCAATTATTAAAGAGGTAATAACGGCGCATTTGGAAAGCAGTAAAATGAGTGGTCCAAGTCAGCATGGGTTTATGAAGGGGAAATCCTGCTTGATTAAACTTCTGGAATTTTTTGGCGATGTGACAAGTAAAATTGATGAAGGAGGGCCAGTGGATGCAGTGTATCTTGACTGTCAAAAAGCCTTTGATAATGTCCCACATGGGTGGTTGGTGAGCACAATTAGAGCACATGGTATTGAGGGCAGTTTATTGACATAGACAGAGAAATGGTTGGTAGACAGGAAGCAAAGTGTAGGAATAAACGGGTCCTTTTCAGAATGGCAGGCGGTGACAAGTAGTAAGGCTCGATGCTGGGTCCGCAACTATTTACAATTCATGATTTAGCAGATGGAATTCCAAGAAACACGAGCAAGTTTGCAGATGACACATAGCTGGGTGGGAGTGTTAACTGCGAAGAGGATGTTAGGAGGTGCAGGGTGATTTGGACAGGTTGAGAGAGTGGGCAGATGCATGGCAGATGCAGTATAACGTAGATAAATGTGAGGTTATCCACTTTGGCGGCAAAAACAAAGAGGCAGATTATTAACTCAATGGTGCCAGATGAGGTAAAGAGGAAGTGCAACGAGACCTTGTTGTCCTTGTACACCCGTCACTGAAAGTAAGCGTGCAGGTACAACAGGAAGTGAAGAAAGCTGATGGCATTTTTGCCTTCAGCGGGAGAGGATTTGAGTAAAGGACCAAAGCGGTCCTTCTGCAGTAGTATAATTCGAGGAAGGACATCCTTGTCATTGAGGCTGTGCAGGTTTTAGAGGTTATTCCCTGCGATCGCGAGACAGTCATATGAGGAAAGATTGGAAAGACTGGGCCTGTCTTCACTAGAGTTTAGAATGATGAGAGGGGACCTTTTAGAGAGGTATAAAATTATAAAAGGAATGGACAAGCTACATGCAGGATCTAGAGGCTAGTGGAATCAAGGGTTATGGGGAGAAGGCAGACACAGGTTACTGATTGTGGATGATCAGCCATGATCACAATGATGGCGATGTTGGCTCGAAGGGCCAGATGGCCTCCTTCTGCACCTATTGGCTATGTTTCTATGTTTCGAAAAGTAGCTCGTTTGCTTGGTGTCGCCACACTGTCCGGCTCAATGTTTGTTAGGACGCTATTCAAGCGCAGGGGCTGTAGAATTCTGTCGCAGCCCATCCACCGACGGGCATCATGGTATCAACGTCATTGTCAGACCGCCATTTTGAAACAGGGTCCTGGCCGCCATTTGGACACAGGCTAGGACTACCATTTTGGCGTGACGTCTTCATAAAACGCCCCACAAAGGGTGGTGTGTTTATGGGACGGAGGATGTACTTGAGGCAAGTAATTTATTAACGTTTGAGGGACATTTGGACCTGCATTTGATGGACAGGTTTAGGTGGCTGCAGATCGAGCGTGGCTGGTGTGACTAGGGTAAGTTGAGCATGATGGTCAGCGTGGACAAGTTGGGCCCGATGTCCTGTTTCCACCCTGTATAACTCTATACCTACATGACTGCCGGAGATTTCCGCCTGGATAAACCAGGGATTAAATTGATAAAGGGCAGATGTGCAGGGATTAGGTCAGTGTATGGGAAAATGTAGTTCAAGCTCTCTCCATAAACTATTTCATCTTATCGTGTGTTGTTGACGGATATTTCTGTCTGACCTTTCTTCACCTGCAACCTCATGGAACATATTTAAATTTAGAAATATTATTCGCACGTACTCAATTGGTGCACCTGCGATGAGCGGCCACACTAATGAATGTTATTGTATAACATCACAAGGGAACAAAATCCGTAACTATGTCCAGAGGGAGGTGATCTCAGTAAGTAATTAATCTTTTTATTGGGTATAAATGTTCAGCGCTTTAACCTCCCACTACGTACATAATCTGTACACATTGTACTGCATTTCGGATGTCGCTTTGAAGGAGCAATGATTTGGGGGAGGCACGTTTGGATTGAATATTATTATTACCCAATTATAGCATCGGTTGGAGTGCCCGGTATGTCAATTGAAAGTTGAAAGTGATATAATAACGTGTGTGACAGCAATTGATTTGGAAACGGCAATGTTGGAGATAAAATGACAATAGTGTGATAAAACGTGCTGGATGCTCGGCTGTACCAATGGCATGAGGGTTGGGCAACAACCAGTTAATCATGGTCATTTTATGCTTATGTGGCGCAGCTGTAGAGTTGCTGCCTTACTGCGAATGCAGCGCCGGAGAATCAGGTTCGATCCTGACTACGGGAATTGTACGGAGTTTGTACGTTCTCCCCGTGACCTGTGTGGGTTTTCTCCGGTTTCCTCCCACACTCCAAAGACGTAGGTTAATTGGCTGGGCAAATGTGGTGTTTTTTTATTGTCCCTAGTAGGTGTATGATAGTGTTAGTGTGCGGGGATCGATGGGCGGCACGGACCCGGCGGGCCGACGGGCCTGTTTCTGCGCTGTATCTCTGCTGGCTCGAAGGGACGAATGGCCTCCTCCTGCAACTATTTTCTATGTTTTTATGTTTCTACGTCTTTCGCACTTTAATTCTTCGAAGCAGTCCGTGATTATTCATCTGGGTGCCCAAGTCACAAATTTACTTGATGACATTAAAGTAGAGAGCGACGTCAACGTTCCAGCTTCAACATTTAACTAAACGGGTGTTTCATTGTTTCTTAGTGCTCCCTTTCAACAGAAACTGTTATTCTCATTCAGAGGCGCATCGCATTACATTAAACTAATGAACTAAGCAGCAGATGGAAGTAACGAGAATTGCTGATGTTCATACAAGCTAGCGGAGCTACATGATTTATATATTTAGAGGAAGGCGATGCATACAGTCTACGGATTCGACCGCCGCAATATGCACAAGTACGATTGACGTGCAGAAGATCTGACGTTTTGTACACCTATATGGATCACCTCACAGTAAGAGACTGGCTCCGTTGTCTCTTTTATGCTGAATGGATACTGTCTGGTTACATAAACCATTCTTCATGTGTTTTACAATATTACACGTCACATCTGAGCATTCAAGTCCAGGAAGCAAATGTGGACCAGATTGAGGAATCCTGACAGAGCCTCAATCTCTTTATCTCAGGACGTTGCAGGTTGTCCCGTGGAAAATATAGTGGCAGAAGAAAGTGAATTTACAGCTCTTGATTGAAATTATGAAATTTCCCCTCAATCGTTGATAACTGTTCATTTAAATATCGATTCAAATTGACTTGTTCATTGTTCCCTTTGACATGAAAGACTGAAGTCTGATCAAAACAAAAATTCTAAAATTGCTCTCCGAGTGTTCCTTTCACAATTCTCCTAACAATGGATGGACGTTTATTGGTGTTTGGGATTGCATTGGTTGAATACATTTATGTGCTAATTGACGAATAACTATTGGTGTAAATCAGAAGGGAACCCGTCCCGCCTTGTCCCTTTGCTGCTTTGAATCTATAATAACATCTTAGACGGCAGAGGGGCTACCACATGAAACATTCGCGACTGCTTCGAGGCTACCTCCTACACCACACAGAACTCCCGGAGATCTTTAACGTCACAACTAATTATATCCCGCACTGAAATTCACTTGAACCATCTCCGGTATCTCCCTAACGTTTCTAATTTTTACCGACTCCATCACAGGAGATAGACTATCGACGCGCATTTACTATAAACCAACTGACTCCCACATCTACCTAGATTACATTCCTTCGCGCCCGGCCTCCTGTAAAGTCTCTACCCCCAACTCCCAATTCCTCCGTCTATGCCGCATCTGTGCCCAAGATAAAGTGTTCCAAGCCAGGACATCTGAGATGTCCTCATTCTTTAGGCACCGGGGTTCACCTCTTCCATCACAGATTAGTCCCTCTCTAGGGGTATACTCGATATCCTGCAGCTCCGCTCTTGCTCCCCTCCCCCAGTCGCAACAGGGACAGATTTCCCCGTCCATCCTTGTCACCCCATCAGCGATCGCATCCAGCACATAATCCTCCAACTTTCCCGCCACCTCCAACAGGAACCTATCACGAGCCATATCTTCCCATCTCCAACGCTATCCGTTTTCCGGAGAGACCGCTCCCTCCGCAACTCACTGGTTAACATGTCCATCCCGTTGATATAACACCCCCATCCCTTGCTACTTTCTTCTGCATCCGCGAGAGCTACAACACCTATGCCTATCCTTCGTCCACCGACCCCGTCCGTGGACCCGGACAGACTTTTCAGGTGAGACAGAGATTCATATAACATGCCATTAGCTTTCTTCACTACCTGCTGTACCTACATGCTCACTTTCAGTGACTAATGGACAACCACACGCACGTCTCGTTGCACCTCCCCTTTTCGTTATCTGACACCATTCCGATAATAATCTGCCCTCCTATTCTTGCCACCAATGTGGATAACCTCACATTTATCCACATTATACTGCATCTGTCACGCAACCTAACCAAGTCACCCTGATAGCATCCTCAACGCATCCTCCACACTGCCATCCAGCTGGGTGTCATGCGCAAACTTGGATATGTCACATTTAATTCCCGCGTCTAAATCGTTAATATATGTTGTAAATAACTGGGGTCACTGCACCGAGCTTTGCGGCACTCCACTAGTCACTGCATTATTTCATTCATCTGTTCTATACCTCCCTAAATCACCTTCGGTACATCTGGTTTCCATTTTCCCTAACTCTTAAGTCTGAAGAAGGGACTCGATCCGAAATGTCACCTACTCCTTTCCACCAGAGAGGCTGTCTGCCCCGCTGAGTTACTGCAGCTATTTGTGTCTATCTTCGATCCTCAGTATGACATCGAGATAAAAAATAAAACGCATAGCGACCAGCACAATGCAGACCACTCCTCGTGATTTCGCATCAGACACATTATTGAAGGCAGTAAAACATTTCATGAACAGCTTCTACCCCAGCGTCATACGTGAGCTGAACACTGCCAGACACTCACATAAAACTGAATGGAAGGAACGGAACTGATCGGAACGCAGTCAGTTACTTGTCAGAAAACATAAGCCTCAATTTAATACATGTTTACATCCTACTGCACTTATATTGCTTAACATCTGCTAAACTTATTACATGTTACACCCGACCGCACCTTATATTTAATTACATTATTTTTTTTATTTTTTTTAAAACGGCATTACCTATGCATTTGCAATATGTTAGCTCTCATTGCTGTGCAATAACTTGCTGTCTTGATTGCACTGTACACTGCCTTGACCGTATTGTAATTGTTTGTCTATATTGTATTAGAGGTCAGTTTGTTTAATTCAGTAGATTAGGTTTAGATTGTTATGGATAAAGGTTTATCCTTTGTACTGTCTGCTGCGTGTGATAGCATCATCTGGACTGCTTTAATTTCGGTGCACTTTGTGTAGTGACAATAAAGGTTTTTTACATTTACATTTACGTTTATCCTGTAGTCAAGGCCTCACGTTAGAAAGGACAATGCGAAATGCGGCTAACCACGATTGCAAGCTATTTTCAATGACACGAACATCAATTCCCCTTTGAACTCTAACACTACCATATTTTTCATCATGTAAATGTGGTATTTTGCACCACAATGAATAACGTAATATTTCCCACCCTACCTTGCATGGCCAATAACCATCCACACCCATTCAGCTTCCGTGCGCCGCTGGAGCATCGCTACGACCTTCTCCCCACCAAAATACCAATACCTCTGTTGTTAGTGCACAGGGACGTTAGATAAAGGCCGCGTGGGCGAAATAGCCACCCACAAACTCTGATTCCTGTGACATCTCAACAATCTTACCCTGCCAACCTGATCAAGTTGAGTCAGTGCCATTATTTCCTCTCCGTCCTTCTGCACATAGACGTCAGATAAGGAGTGTAGAAACAGGCCCTTCGCCCACCTACGTCGCACCCATCGATCACCTTGGAGTCAGGGGATATGGGAAGAAGGCAGGAACCGGGTACTGATTGAAAATGATCAGCCATGATCACATTGAATGGCGTAGCTGGCTCGAAGGGCCGAATGTCCTACTCCTGCACCTTTTGTTCATTGTCTATTGTCTCAATTCACTTAAACCAATTAATCTACGAACCTGTACAGTGCATCTTTGGAACGCAATGGAATGGGATTGGATGAAATGCAATGGAATACTTTATTGTCACATGTGACAAGCCATAGTGAAAATTTTGCTTCACTAATAACTGCAATTATTAGTTATAACTGCAGTTATTATAGTCAGGCTATGCAAATAGTCGCCACATTCGGCGCTGACGAAGTTACAATGTACTCCCGCCGGCTCCTCCTTTGTTCTTCCCCCCTCCTCCCACCCCCTCCCCCTCTCCGCGTCCTCCATTGTGCTCCCCCCTCCCAGTGGTCATCCCATGCCAGGTCCTCCATTGTTCAATGTACTTTTTCCTCTCTCGTGGAGTGTGGGAAGAAATTGGACCACCCGGAGAAAGCCCATGCGACCACAGGAAGAACGCACAAACTCCGTACAGACCGCACCTATAGTTGGGATCGAAACTGGGTCTCTTGCGCCATAATGGAGCAGCTCTGCCGCTGCGCCATTTGTTTTCGTGGCAAAAATAGCCCAGTGGGTGATTATCATATTGCGATGAATTTCCTGACACGCAGGATGAAATTTAAGAAAACACCATTCGAATGCTAGTCTGCGAGGGCGTACGAGAACAAATTAATTAGGTTTCTTTAATGTCGAGCAGACCACATTGTTTACACTAAACACAGTAAATTGGACTGGAAGGAAAATTGTTGTGTCGCCATTTTACTTGGAATGTATTTTTATCATGGATTGTCGAAATGGAGGGCGATGAAGGAAAGATGATTTCCAGTGAAACTGGAATAAGGGCAGTGCGATTCTCTCAAGGCCCTCGGGGAAATATCGACTATCAACAATGCCATTCAATCCACGTTAGCGAAAAAGCTGTCTGGGCCATTGCTGGCAAACAAACAACAGTGGCAGCTTCAGTTAACGGGACACTTCATCCTACCCTTCAGTTCAGTTCCTTCAGTTAAACGAGAGCAAGTCTGAGGTCGCCCTACTCCGCCCCCCCCCCCCCCCCCCAACCCCATCAAAACGATAACAGTCAGCCTTGGAAGCCTATCTTCCCGCGTCAAACCTCATGTCAAAAACCTTGGCGTGATATTTGACTCCGCTTTTAGTCTGACAAGCACGTTAACTCTGTGGTAAAAGCCAGTTTCTTCCAGCTTCGTACCATAGCTAAAATCAGACCATTCCTCCAACATCAACCCGATTCTGGCCTCTCTCCACTGGCTCCCTGTAGGGTACAGAATCAGCTTCAAGCTCCTCCTATTCACATACAAAGCCCTAAACGGGCTTGCAACCCCTCACCCAAACCCCCTCCCCCCCCCCCCCCCATATCAAAAATCTTCTAACCCACCACTCTATCTCCAGGTCCCTCAGGTCGGCCTTCTTGTGGCTACTGATTATCCCGCGGTCTAGGCTTAAGCTCAGGGGTGAGCGCGCTTTTGCCTAGTCGCTCCAGTCTTTCAACATATGATAGTCCCGCCATTGCGGGAATTAACCTATGATGCACGCCCTCAATAGCAAGAATATCCTTCCTGGAATATGGAGACCAAAACTGCACACAGTACTCCAGGTGCGGTCTCACTAGGGCCCTGGACAACTGCAGGAGGACCTCTTGTATGGAATGTAATGTATGGAATGTAAATAACACCTGTAAATACGACCACTCACAAGAACCATTCGACTTTATTTTTTCAACAGGACGTCCTGGAAAGACCTGGGACGATATTGATAATGGGTAGACGAAAACTGTCTGGGAACTGTAGCTCAAGATCTTCAAATAAATTAAAGATAGACACAAAAAGCTGGAGTGACGTTTCGGGTCGAGACTCTTCTTCAGACCGTAACGCCACCCATTGCTTCTCTCCAGAGATGCTGCCTGTCCCGCTGAGGTCCTCTAGCTTTTTCTCCCCAGATGATGCTGCCTGTCCCGCTGAGTTACTCTAGCTTTCCCTCCCCAGATGATGCTTCGTCTGCTGAATTCCTCCAGGACATTCGGTTTTGCTCAAAATTCCAGAATCTGCAGCTTCTTATGCCTTTACCCTTTCTTTCAGCTACCTGACAGCTTAACGAGCGTTTTTGCTTTCCTTTCCAGTTTGCACGAAGCACCTTTGACGACAAACCTTAACCACATCTTTGAGAACACGGATGCGGGCTGACATGCTAAGCAATTCCATCATTTTCTGTTTTACTATGTTATGGTACCGCTCAACGTTGTAGTGATGGGGAAACTTCATTTCATTAAACTAAGGTTAAATTGCTGCGAAATTATGATTCATTCCATGGATGGCAGTGACTTGTGGAGGAAAAGTGGCTTTCTGCTATCATTCATGCATGCACAAATCATTGTGTATACATGTACAATCAGATATTGAGTAATCATAGACGTTGATGGGACATGTTCAGCGATCGACTGTTGTGGAGTTGAATATCGACAGCCCCCTGGCGTCCGTTATTCATGCATTCTCATACTCGCCTCAAATAGAACCTGCGGACATCACATTGATCCATAATTCAAGATATGTGCAACGAGTGGATCAGTTTGTTGCATCTGTCACTCTGCAGTCCAAAACAACTGCTGGCCGAGCAGAAACACACATTTCCGAAAACCACATGCCTGCAGTTCCTACACATACCCACCAATGCTCCCTGGCAGCAAACTCAAGCAGTATTTAAGGCAGTTCACAGGAAGTGCAGAGGAAGGAAGTGTGGGCGAGGCTGATTGACGCTAGTGTCAACTGTCGGAAATAGTTAGGTGCACCTGGTGATTGTGTGCGAGAGGCTGGAGACGAATGTTATTGATTTTCAAGAGTGGTTGTGACCGAATTGTTGCCTCCGGGCGATTGGCAAAGAGCAAATGCGGGGGGTGGGGGGGGGAGCTTAATAACCTGCAGCACCGTGGCAGCGGTCGAGTTTCTGCTTTACATCGCCCACACCTCCAGAGATCCGGGTTCGATTCGTACTACGGGTGCCGTCTGTATGTAATATGTACGGCCTCCCCGTGAACAGGTATTCCGAGATCTTCGGCTTCCTTCCACACTCCAAAGACGTACATGATTTTATGTTAATCGGTTTGGTATAACTTTTAAATTGTCCGCAGTCTGTGTAGGGTAGTATTAGTGTGCGAGGGTTGATGGTTGGTGCGGACACGATGGGCTGAAAGGCCTTTTTTCCGCGGTGTATCTGTAAACTAAAAACTAAACTGAAGTGAAAGCTGAAGTAGTTCCCGGTATCGTTCCTCTCTACACTAAATTTATATCACCACGATTACATACAACGCAGACAGGCGTTGTCTGTGTTTCTGCTGGGCCAGCAACGCATTATTTTGATACAGAAACTGAGACCTCATTATATCTCCCTTCCGCACTTATGTTTCGACATCATGACCATATGCACCGATGAGCCAAAGCATAATGACCACTGACAGGTGAAGTGAATAACATTGATTATCTTGTTACGTGGCACATGTCAAGATGAGGGATATATTAGGCAGCAAGTGAACAGTCAGTTCTTGAAGTCAATGAGTTGTATGCAGGAACAATGGGCAGGAGTAAAGACCTGAGCAACTTTCACCAGGGCCAAATTGTTATGGCCAGACGTCTGGGTTAGAGCATTTCTGAAACGGCAAGGCTTGTGGGGTGCTCCCGGTCAGCAGTGGTGAGTATCTACCGACAGTGGTCCGAGGAGGGACTAACTACAAACTGGCGACAGGGTGTTGGGCAACTAAGGCTCATTGATGCGCGAGGGCAATGAAATCTATTCCGTCTGGTCAGAACCGACAGTAGGTCCACTGTGACACCAGTCACAGAAAATTTCAATAGTGGCTATTGGAGGAATGTGTCACAATACGCAGTGCATCGCACCCTGCTGCATATGGGGCTGCGTAGCCGCAGACCGGTCAGGGTGCCCATGATGACCCCTGTCCACCGTGAAAAAACACCTACATTGGGCACGCGAGCGTCGGAACTGGACCTTGGAGCAGTGGAAGAAGGTCGTCTGGTCCGTTCAGTCCCGTTTTCCTTTAGATCACGTGGATGGCCTTGTGCGTGTGCGCTGTTTCTCTGGGGAAGTGATGGCACCAGGATGCATTGTGGGAAGACAACAAGACGCTGGAGGGAGTGGGATGCTCTGGGCAATGTACTGCTGGGAAACCCTGGGTCATTCATGTGGACGTCATTTTGACACGTGTCACCTACCTAAACATCGTGGCAGACCTGGTGCACCCCTTCATGGCAATCGTATTCACTGATGGCAGTGGCCTCCTGTTTGGGAATGGTTTCAGGAACATGATGAAGTGTTCACGGTGTTGCCCTGGCCTCCAAATTCTCTAGATCTCAATCCGATTGAGCATCTGTGGGATGTGCTGGATCGACAAGTCCGATACACAGCGCCTCCACCTCGTACCTGACAGGACTTGAAAGATCTGCTGCGAATGTTTTGGTGCCAGATACCACAGGAAACCTCCAGGGGTCTTGTAGAATCCATGCCTCGGCGGGTCGGAACTGTTTTGGCGGCACACGGAGGACCAACAACATATTAGGCAGATGGTCATAATGTTTTGGCTCACCAGTGTAGTTTCCTACGGAAGGATTTAAGAATACAATGAAGCATTGTTGTTCGCATCAATTCCAATCGAATGGCAGTTGCTGCTCTGTCACGGCCCTGTTGTTCAGAGGTTGTTCCAGATTTGGGAATGCCGTCGATCACGTGACCTGCGGGCTTTTATTTTCCAAACATACCATCCAATGTGTTGGAAGATTTATCATCGCAACTATCTCTCTCTCTCTCTACGGGACGATTGCAGCAGTTGACGGAAACCCACGTCCTGACTTCCATCCAATGTAGACGACGGCTACTCACATCTTGGTCCAAAGAATAAATAACTGTCCACTAGCTTCCTTCAAATGCAGTGGAACGTCCTACGCATATTCCGCAAGGGCCCCGGATGATGGGCACAAACTATCTCTGAAAGAAATATGACAGCAACAGAGAAAGTGCAGACGAAATAAAAGTGCAGGGGACGCAGCGAAGTAGACTGGAAAAACGGAAATAAATCGTTGGCTTACGAGAGGTCCACTCAAGAGTCCGATAATTGCGGGGGGGAAGCTGTTCTTGAATCTAGTAGCCTTAATCATTTGTCTCTTCTGTCGGAGAGGAGGAGGCAGGAGAAAAAAAGGATCAACTTATGAGGGGAGCCTTGATTGTGTCAGGTTTTCCCGGCTGCTGACGCCTTCTTGTAAATTGTCTTCTGTCAAAGTGCTTCCTCGCATATTTTGTTACCGTGAGGTGGGGATGACAATATTACCACCGTTCTATTGGTGCTCAGCAAGAAATGACGTCAGGCTATCTCCCATCAGTGCTCTGAATTCTGCCTGACGGACGCGCTGAAGGTATTTGGGCGAGACAGCAAAGTTGGTGCCGCCACGGGAATCGAAGATGCGCCTCATGTTACATATTGTCATGTGGGCGACATTCATTATCTGTAAGAAAACTTCATTTTAGTAGACAGTGGCGTTTTCCAGAACGATGGCTTCGTTCAACATCTGTAGCTCATTTGTGGACCGGGCTTACGATCTGACACGTACTCTCCGTCTCCTGTAAGAAAAAATAAGTTTCAGAAATAGTTTAACTCGCAGTGCAATCGACATTGGAAGAGTTGCAGCTCCGTCGCGTTGCAATTTAGTGTCCAAAATGTATCATGGATGATTAAGCCGCATTTCGTGTATTGTGTTCCGTCTTAGTCAACCTGCTATGGGAAGTGTGTCATTCTGCTGGAAAGCGTGGATAGATGGTTCACAACGATGTTACCCCGATTCGATCGCTTGAGGTACATGGAGAGGTATTACAGCGCAGGACTTTATTCCTTGAAGCGCAGAGAATGAGAGGTGAACTTATGGAGGTGCATGAAATTATAAGGGAAATAGAACGGGTGAATGCACCGATTTCTTTCGCCATTAGCAAGGGATTCTAGAGGATTTTAATCCAGAGGATATAGATCTCAACGGGGAAAGAATAGAATAATCTGAGGGGCATTTTATCACTCAAAGGGTGGTCACAACATTGCAGTTGAGCTTCCGGGTAGTTGGAGCGGTACTATAATGGGCATCTGAAGGACACTTGGACATGTACATGGATAGGGGAAGAGAAAAGAGATATCCGCCTTTCGCAGTAACTGGGGCGAACGTAGATGGGGCACTTTGGTTCTCAAGGACGAGCTGGGTTGAAAGGTCTCTTGGATGTCGATCCCTTTCAAGCTCTCTTTTATGTCTATATGTCGCTGATAAATCATGCAGGAAGGGACAGAATATTCTTTATCAAAGAAATATGAAACGGCTCATCATACGGGATAGTTGAGCAAAATATTAAAAATAAATCAAACAGATTCCAGAAATGAGCACGAGGGGAGAGTAGTGTGTGATCGATGGCGGTGCACTGCGACGAAAGAGGAAGTGAGCATTAGGATAAATTTGCCCGTCTGTGCGGGATGGGAGGACGGATTATCCGCCGTAAATTCAATTATTGTTGTAACATATTAGCTCCGGTCTTTTGAGATCATTTTTGAACATTTAAATCAAATAAACGCTCTGCTTAACGCGTTCCAGGTCGGGGAGATGCAGATTCCGTAATCCAAGAGAAGACCTCGCTTACACGTACAGAGGGGGGAAACGTCACTTTAACCTGCATCTTTGCCACGGAAGGCTACTACTTGTTCTGGTACCGCCAGTGCCCCGACGGTCAGCCGGAGTTTCTGACCCGGAGATATACTGATGGGCAGTACGAATATAAGGCGGAATTCGCTCGGGAGCGGTTTTCTGACGAAGTTCAACAGTCAACGAAAGAATATCGGATGACTATTTCGAGGCTTCGGCTGTCTGACACAGCTATATATTACTGTGCAGTCTCACAGTGTTGGAAACGGTGTGCAGACTCGTACAATAACTGCTGCGGGTTTCTGGGGAACATCTGCTGCAGATGTTCGGTATGTAGATCATTGTGGCACAGGCAGTGGCGCCGGAAACTATTTGCTACAAGCGGAAACGCACCTCGGTCCACATGATATATCCTCTCTGTACAAAAAATATCACAATAATAGCAAACTTTAGCATGTGTACCACGAAATTACACGACTAAATTGATTTTTAAAAACAATTTTTGTTGATGATTTGTTGTTGAATTAACAGAGCGGCGCTGCTTTCGAAATACCTCACGCCCATTGAGCTAATAAAGTTTGTTTTATATGTTTCAATTTAAACGGACAAATGTAATGTATTTACGAACAACCTCATTGGGCTGTCATCTTTGATACCTGATTGCTAATCACTCTTGAAGAAATAGATAGCGGAGCCTACTCCCAACTGAGTTAAGATGGAAGCTCATATATTTTTTACAAGCGTAGAGTGCCAAGGAGAAGAGGAGAGAGATAATGGTGTGAAGGGAAATATGCAAAATGCATCGCAGGGCAACCTTCGCAACGAGCGGGTTTTTGGTTCATGGAAACAAATCCCGTGCAATTACACGTTTTAAAAAACTTGCACAAAGAAGACGGAGTTAATTGGAGCAGGTTATTTGAGGGGAACGGAAGTGGGATGTTTTTAAAAGTGTGCTGACGAAAGCTCAGGATATGAACATCCACGTTCGAGTGAAGCGCATAGCAGGCAAACGGAAGGAAGCTTGGCTGACGATGGAAATTGTGGCGTTGGTCAAAAAAAAGATGGATGCATGGGACAGGTATTGGCATCCCTGGAGGAATTTCGGGAACTAAGGAGTAAACTGAAAAATGAGATCAGAGGGGCAAAATGGGCACAGGAGATTTCTCTGGCGGGTAGCATTAACGACATTCTTAAAATATTTTATAAATACATGAAGGGGGAAATGGTGACTAGAAAACGAGTGGGACCTCTCAGGACTCAAAGCGATCACATCTGTGTGGAGCCACTGAAGATGGGCAAGGTCCTTAATGAGTATTTCCCGAGAAGAAAGATAGTAGGCCAAGGAACTTGGGGCACTCAATGGAAGTGTCTTGAGAGCACTCTGTGTTACCGTCGAAGAAGTACTGAAGGTGTATGAAGGTAGAGAAATCTCCAGCGCCTGACCAGATATATCCGAGGATACTGCGGGAAACTAGAGAGGAAATTGCGGGAGCCCTGGTTGAAATTTACGAGTCGTCTTGAAATACAGGGGAGATGCCGGGAGAGTTGAGGGTGGCAAACGTTGTGCCTCTATTCAAGGGCTGCAGTATAAATGCTGGGAACTATCGGCCGGCAAGACTAGCATCTGTAGTTGGAGAATATTCTGATGGATAGGTTACACGGGTATTTCGATCGACAAGGGCTGATTAGGGATTGTCAACTTGGCTTTGTACGTGGGAGGTCGTGTCTCACAAATCTGATTGTTTTTTTCGAAGACGTGGCCAAAAAGATCGATGGAGCAAACCTGTAGATGTTGTGCACATGAATTGCAGTAAGGCATTGGACAAGGTTCCGTATGATAGGCTGCTCTGGAACGTTAGAACACATTTGATCTCAGGAGAGATAGCTGAATGGATAGCAAATTGGGTCCATTGAAGGAAGCAGAGGGTGATTGTAGAAAGTTGCTTCTCGGACTAGAGGCCTGTAACTAGTGGTTTGCCTTATGGTCCGGTGCTGGACCGGTTACTGTTTGTCTTTTAAGTCAATGATTTGGATGAGAACATACAGGGCAAGATTAGCAAGTTTGTTGATGATGCAAAAGTGAGTGGTTTTGCAGACATGAAGATGGTTGTGAAATATTAGAGCAGGATCTGGATCGATTCGCCAGGTTGCCGGAGGAATAGTTGATGGAATTTAGAACAGAGAAGTGTGTGGTGTTGCATTTTGGGACGTCGCACAAGGGCAGGAGCTACAAAAATGGTACGCCTCTTGATGGTATTGTAGAGCAATGGGGTCCAGGAGTTCAGGTGCATGGTTCCTTGAAGGTCGAGACGCAGGTAGATAAGGTGGGCAAGAAGGTATTTGGCACTTTGGCCTTCATCAGACAGTGTATTGAGTACAGAAGTTGGGAGGCAATGTCGCAGTTGTATAAGACGTTGGTGGGACCGCATGTAAAAAAATTGCGTTCCGCTCTGGGCACCATGTTATAGGGGAAATATTGTCAAACTTGAAAGGGTTCAGAATAGATTTGCGAGGATATTGCCAGGTCTAGAGGGTGTGAGCTATAGGGGAAACATTGAGTAGGTTGTGTGTCTATTCCATGGAGCACAGGAGGATGAGGGATGATCTTAAGAAACAGTTGGACATGTACATGGATAGGACAGGTTTTCAGGGATAAGGACCAAGCGCAGACAAGTGGGACTAGTGTAGCGGGGACATTGTTGGCCGGTGTGGGCAACTTGGGACGAAGGGCCTGTTTCCACACTGTATCACTCTTTGACTATATGACTCTATGACTATGATGTGGTCGGCATGGAGGCGTTGGGCCGGCGGTCCTGTTTCCGTGTTACGACTCTATCCATACCTTAAATACCTTGACATTGTATTTACATATCATCCAAGCAGCGACGTCCATTCAACCCGGGGCTAGAATGCTCCTAGAACTAGGTGTATTCAATTCCATGAATTAATCGTAAAAATGAATCGTTCATCTTTATCCGGAATATCAAAGAAGCTATGATGATGATGCAACCTAATTGCTCCCCATAGGTTGACATAAGACATAAATAAGCGTGTGCCGCTGTTTATTTCAGCGGATGACTCTCCGCAATCGAAATCAGGGAAAATGCATGCGCCTGGAAACAGCCCAATCATCGCCACTTATTATACAATCCTTGCAGTCTTCGGTGTTCCAGGTAATGTTCCTTTACAGCCGCCTTACGCTTCGGTTCAGCACCACAATTTCCCATAATTTTTTCCTTGTTGTTGCTCATAAAACTACGAATTTTATAAGGAGCAGCTTCAGGAAGGACGCTCGGTCTTTAGATTATTCCAATAACTTATTTTTATCACATAACCTCTTTTCACAGTTGATTCGAAATTTCCTTTATGTCTTGGTTTTTGTTACAAATATACTTTCTTTTCGCTTTCATTTTCGTTCCTCGAATTCCACATATCGTGCTCCAATATGTTCTCCCTGCCTTGCCTAAAATTTGTCATGTCAATGTTTAATCTGTGAGTCAATTGAATCTTCATACACGACTAACGATGTCCTGTATGAAGATTAACAAGTCAAGTCGAGTTGTTTGAAATCTGCTTAAGTGTGACGAGGTAGATGCACTATTAAAATCGTGCTTGCAACAGCATCACAGGCAGCAGGCACAAATATAAATAACACGTTAATTATACCAGGCAGTGCAAATCTAAAGATTGAGCAAAACCATACAGTCCAAAACATAATTAGCAAAAGATGTATATCGTACGCGATAGGCCGTAGTACGCGATAGGCCGTAGTACTCGGTTTCGCGTGGTCATTAGCAAATTTGCAGACGATACAAAGCTGGGTGGTAGTGCGAACTGTGAGGAAGATGCTATGAGGTGGCAGGGTGACTTGGACAGGTTGTATGAGTGGGCGGATGCATGGCAGATGCAGATTAATGTGGATAAGTGTGAGGTTATCCACTTTGGTGGTAACAATAGGAAGGCAGAGTATTATCTGAATGATGTCAAGTTAGGAAAAGGGGACGAACAACGAGATCTGGGTGTCTTCGTGCACCAGTCACTGAAAGGAAGCATGCAGGTACAGCAGGCAGTGAAGAAAGCCAATGGAATGTTGGCCTTCATAACAAGAGGAGTTGAGTATAGGAGCAAAGAGGTCCCTCTGCAGTTGTACAGGGCCCTAGTGTGACCGCACCTGGAGTACTGTGTGCAGTTGTGGATTCCAAATTTGAGGAAGGATATTCTTGCTATTGAGGGCGTCCAGCGTAGGTTTACCAGGTTAATTCCCGGAATGGCGGGACTGACATATGTTGAAAGACTGGAGCGAATAGGCTTGTATACACAGGAATTTAGAAGGATGAGAGGGGATCTTACCGAAATATATAAGTTTATTAAGGGGTTGGACACTTTAGCGGCAGGAAACATGTTCCCAATGTTGTGGGATTCCAGAAACAGGGGCCACAGGTTAAGAATAAGGGGTAGGCCATTTAGAACGGAGATGAGGAAAAACCTTTTCAGTCAGAGAGTTGTGAATCTGTGGAATTCTCTGCCTCAGATGGCAGTGGAGGCCAGTTCTCTGAATGCATCCAAGAGAGAGCTCGATAGAGCTCTCAGGGATAGCGGAGTCGGGGGGTATGGAGAGAAGGAAGGAACAGGGTATTGATTGAAAATGATCACATTGAATGGTGGTGCTGGCGCGAAATTCCGAATGGCCTGCTCCTGCACGTATTGTCTATTGTCTATTGCCATTTGATATCAGAAACAGATAACCATTAAACCAATAACCGGTTCACGCCTTGCATTCGTTGTAAAGGTATGGCATTACACTCCCAGCTCCCATAATCCAGTTCTACAGGGTGCACGGATGGTTATTATTAACATGTTCTCACTCCTTTCTTTGCAGCTAACGTACTGACGATTATGATTCTGTCCCAGGGAAAGTGCGGCCTCTCGAAATGCATCACTCGGTACCTGTTGTTCATGGCGGTGACGGATTTCCTGGTCATTATCACTGCTGTAATATTCAGCCGTCTTCGGGCGATTTATTTCCCAGTTAGTATCTTGTCCACCACGCCGGGTTGCAGTCTGGTCATAGCGCTTAGCTCCGCTTCTAAAGATGCTTCCGTTTGGTTAACGGTCGCATTCACCTTCGATCGGTTTGTGGCGATTTGCTGCCAACGACTGAAACTGAGGTATTGCACCGAGAAAACCGCGGCTGTTGTTATAGGAACCGTTTGCTTCCTCGCCTGTCTGAGAAATGTTCCGTTTTATTTTGAATTTGAACCGATGTACATTATCGATAGAGTGCCTTGGTTCTGCAGCATAAAAGAAATATTTTATACTTCCGTCGCTTGGAGAGTATATGAATGGTCGCACCGAATGCTAAACCCATGCGTTCCTTTCCTCCTGATTTTGATACTCAATGTTCTGACGGTCAGATACATCCTGGCCGCCAGCAGAGCCCGCGGTAGACTTCGGGCTCAGAACAACGGAGAGAAACAGAGGGACCCAGAGATGCAGAGCAGGAGAAAGTCCATCATTTTGCTCTTCGCCATCTCGGGATGTTTTATTCTGCTTTGGGCGACGGACGTTGCAAATTTTCTATTTGTGCAAATCACAGTGAATAACTATGTCGGCGCCTCGGATTCCAATGACCCAAAGTTTATCTTTCAAGAAAGCGGATATATGTTGCAGTTTCTCAGTTCCTGCACCAACACATTTATCTATGCGGGGACTCAGACTAAATTCAGACAGCAGCTCAAGACAACGATTCAATACCCGTTCAACATAATTAGACAACAGTTCAAATAATAGTCAAGATAAGTACACTGTTGCGTAGGGTTCATTAAAGGAAAGAATAATTTCAGTCTACATTAGAATTAAAGGTGATCGGATCAATTGCGTTTCATCGTTTGTAATATTATTGTCACATTTTCGGAAGCTTAGCGACGTCAATTAACGGTTTAAACTTTGGGGAATCAGATAAGAGTTTTTATGTTCGGGGAGGGAAGTTGCGAAATAAAATTCCGCCATCTCGAGTTTCGACAAATATGAGCGTGGTTGGTCCGAGGAGCATCGAGTCAACACCTTTATTTGCCTTTCACGCAACAAGTTTCTGATTCATTTCAAAGTATAGCGCAGAGTGAAAACTGATGTGTGTGCGCGCGCATGTGTATGTGCGTGCGTGTGTGTGTGTGTGTGTGTGTGTGTGTGTGTGTGTGTGTGTGTGTGTGTGTGTGTGTGTGTGTGTGTGTGTGTGTGTGTGTGTGTGTGTGTGTGTGTGTGTGTGTGTGTGTGTGTGTGAGAGAGAGAGATCACGTGAAGGTGAACCATTTGTAGATCAGTGCATGTTCCTTTAACATAGTGACCTCACCACTACTAACCACTCCCCATTGTCTCTGGTATAATTGTAACTTCCCCACCTCCAGCTCGCTCTCTAGTGCCAGTGATGACCACGGACAGCTAGGGCATAATGTATGTGTAGTGTCATTAATAAACTTATATAGTAAAAGACTCTGCCTACGAGTGGCATCCTTTTACATGGTGTCAGATCGGTAGACTTGCGTCTCCTGTTTATCGGTTTTTATTTTATCATTTGTTTCTCCCAATTGTGTCCCCTCCTTCCACTTTGCTATGTCTTCCTCGTGTCGTCGTCCGGACACGCTCGTTTTCGATGAGGACATAGTGCACCGCTGGACTGTCTTCCAGCGGGACTACGAACACTATATAGCGATTGCCTATCCTGATGCAACTGCTGCGATAAGAGCTCACCTGCTCCTCAACCTGGCTGGTCCGGAGGCAATGGAACGCTATGCGTCGTTCCAATTCGTCCCTCCGGAGGACCGCAACGACCCGGTATGTCTCATGGCTAAGTTCACTGCCCTGTGCGATATACCCACCAATAACATTATCGAACGTTTCAAATTTTTCTCGCGGCGTCAGACTCCAGGGGAGCACGTTGACGCCTTCATTGCATCTTTACGACATATGGCTCGGCGGTGCCGCCTTCAAACGATTACACCCGACGAGATGATCAGGGACGTCCTGGTCAACGGTCTCCTAAACTCTAAGCTGCGGGATGAGCTCCTGATGAAGCCTGACCTGTCGCTGACGGACGCCATACATGCCGCACGCATGGCCTCTGCTGTTGGCTCAGTATCTCGGCCGGCGCCCCAGGACATAAATTTCACCGGCAGCCGGCGATTGAATGACCCGCAGACCCGGGTCGCCCCCTCCGCGCCCGCTATGGTCACCCCTCGCAGATGCCCAAACTGCAACTTCTCGTCACACAGGTATAACGTTTGCCCAGCGCAGGGCAAAACTTGTAATTCCTGCGGGAAGCAGAACCATTTTTCTGCAGCTTGTCGTTCTCGTGGGAGACCTGTCCCTGCTCCTAGAGGGAGTCTAAACAACCTTGCCAACGATGATAGCGCAACCGGTTCCCGGTACCAACATGAGGCACTCCATGGCTCAGATACGACTTCCTCCCATGGAGACTCTCTGGTGTTTTCGCTCTTGGGAGCACCTGCATTGATAACGGATCCATCCGTGCATGTTACAGTCAATGGACACTCCTTCCCTGCCAAGGTCGATACTGGGGCGTTTGCAAATGTTATGTCTGTGGGCCTCTTCCAGCAGATAAGTTCGGGGGAGAGGGTTACTCCTGACAACTCCCGCCTCCATGCCTATGGGGGAGGCGTTCTGATTGCCGTGGGAAAGGCAACGGTTATCTGTACTGTTCTGGAGACCTCTCGGCCCCTCACGTTCCTCCTGCTAGCATCTGAAAACGTCACCCTGCTGGGCGCCCGTGCATGCCAGGACTTTGGTTTGGTCTCATTTCACCGCGACATCCACCTGGTGCAGGCCCCCATGGACCCCCTGATCGAGTACCCTGACCGATTTGATGACGTCCTGGGGAAGCTGCCCTGTGCCTACAAGATCGTTGTGGACCCGGGGGTCGACCCAGTGGTCAGACCGGCCCACCGTGTGTCTTTTGCCATGAAGGGCCGCGTGGAGTCCACACTACGTGGCATGGTGGACATGGGCATCCTCAAGGAGGTGAGTGCCCCCACCCAGTGGGTCTCCACCATGGTGGTCGCTGCCAAGAAGGACGCGAGCGAGATCAGGATCTGCATCAACCCCAAGGACCTGAACCTGGCTATTAAACGCCCGCACTACCCCATGCGGACGGTGGAGGACGTCGCGGCACAGGTCGGTCCAGCCACGGTTTTCTCGGTCCTGGATGCCAAGAGCTCCTTTTGGCAGATACCGCTGGATGCACGTTCCTCCTTCCTGACCACCTTCAGCACACCGTTCGGCAGGTTCCGTTTCCTCCGCATGCCTTTTGGGATCAACTCGGCAAGCGAGGTTTTTCAGCGTACGATGGAGCAGCTGTTTGCTGGGTTGCCGTGCGCCATCATCGTGGATGACATCCTGGTGTACGGGAGGGACGTCGCTGAGCATGACCGACACCTCCGCCAGGTCCTGGACAAGGCTCGTGAGATCAACCTCAAGCTTAATCGAAGGAAGTGTCGGTTCCGCGTTGAGGAAGTCACCTACGTCGGCCACGTTTTCACGGCGGGGGGCCTGAAGCCAGACCCCGCGAAGACGGCGGCGATCACCGAAATGCCCGCTCCCACTGACGTGCCCGGCCTGCAGCGCTTCCTGGGCATGGTCAACTACTTGGGTAAGTTCATACCCGACCTCAGCGAACTGAGTGCCCCCCTGAGGGAGCTGACCAAGAAGGACAATGCCTGGGTCTGGCTCCCGCACCACCAATCGGCCTTCGTGGCCCTGAGGTCCAGACTCGCACGGACCCCGACTTTGCAGTTTTTCGACCTGAACAGGCCAATTGTCCTCACGTGCGATGCATCTCGGTTCGGCCTTGGTGCTGCCTGCCTGCAGCTCTACGACGACCGACAGCTGCCCGTCTCCTATGCCTCTCGCACAATGACCCCTGCTGAACAGCGCTACGCGCAGATTGAAAAGGAGCTCCTTGCCGTGGTGTTCGCGTGCTCCAAATTCAGAGA
Organism: Rhinoraja longicauda; assembly: GCF_053455715.1. NCBI lineage: Eukaryota > Metazoa > Chordata > Chondrichthyes > Rajiformes > Arhynchobatidae > Rhinoraja > Rhinoraja longicauda. Next base: position 1,960,844 of record NC_135968.1, on the reverse strand, counting down.
CTACGTTCTGGGAAAAACTTTCACCATCGAAACAGACCACCAGCCGCTGGTCTCTATTTTAAACAAGCCCATCCACGCAGCCTCGTCCCGCTTGCAGCGAATGATGCTGCAGCTGCAGCGTTTTACATTCGAAATCGTGTACCGCAAAGGCAAGGAGATGTTCGTGGCAGACACTTTGTCCCGTGCCCCACTACCTTCCATTTCCCGCCATCCGTACGAATCGGCTGACCTGATGGTGTTGAACGTCAACATCGTTCCATCTTGGCAGATGCAGTCCCTGGTCACACACACTGCCGCTGATCCGAACCTTCAACAGCTTGAGGGCGTCATCCGCCGTGGCTGGCCTGAACGACGGTCTTCCCTGCCGGCTGGTGCCGTGCCCTACTTCCTGGTTCGGGATGAACTGGTGCTGCACGCGGGCGTGGTGGTGAAGGGTCACAAGGTTGTGGTGCCGGCTGCGCTGCGAGATCACTACTTCCACACTGCCCACAACGGACACCCAGGGGTGGAGGCCACGTTATCCCAGGCCCAAGCACAGTTTTACTGGCCTGGCATGGTCAAGGAGATCCGGGACAGGGTCTCCGCCTGCGCTGCCTGCAACAGCCTATTACCTCATCAGCAGCGCCAGCCTCTCCTGCAGCAGCCGGCTCCCGAGTTGCCGTGGATGGCTGTTGCCGCCGATATTTTCGAGTGGCGTGGCAAACACTACCTGGTCTTGGTGGACTCCTACTCCAGCTGGTTCGAGGTGGACCTGCTGCCGTCCCTCACGTCTGCTGCCGTCATCGGGAAGCTTCGCCGCCACTTCTCTACCTTTGGTTCCCCGGCATCTCTCCAGTCCGACAACGGCAGCCAGTTTACCAGCGCCGAGTTTGGTGTTTTCGCAAATCGGTGGAACTTCCGCCACATCACCAGCAGCCCCGAGTACCCGCAAAGCAATGGACTTGCAGAGCGCGCGGTCCGCAGCGCTAAGGAACTGATGGAACGTTGCCGGCTTGACAGTTCGGACTTGTACCTTGCCCTCCTCAACCTCCGCAACATCTCCCGGGACCCCGCGCTCGGTTCCCCTGCCCAGCGCCTCATGTCCCGCACCACTAGACCCCCTATCCCCGTCTCCCAGCAATCCCTGCAACCCACGGCTCGGAGCCCTGCCGCTGTCAGGGAGCGCATCACTGAAAAGCACCTCATTCAGAAGCGCTCCTTTGACAAGTCGTCCCGTCCCCTTCCACCTTTGTTCGCTGGCCAGGTTGTCCGGATGGAGTCGACCTCCGGTCACCACCGGCTGGCCGTGGTCGTCGGCAATGCTGACTCTCCACGGTCGTACCTGGTCAACTACGAGGGCACCGTGTACCGTCGTACCCGCCAGCACCTGATGCTGGTAAACGAGCCTGCACCGCCTCCCGCGATCCCGTATTCACCTCCCGTCCAGTCCGCGGTGCCTGATGTGCCTCCTGCTCCGGTACATCCGCAGTCGCCCCAGCCACCTTCCCCTCCCTCGCCTGCGCGTGCATCGCTTCCCAGTCCTCCTCCTTCCCCTGGTTCCCCAGCCTCTGTACCCGCACCCGTTCATGCTGCTCCTTCGACCGGAGGGGATGGTGGGTTGCGCACCCGCTCTGGGAGAGTGGTCAGGCCGCCTGTCCGGTACGGTGTGTACGAGTAGTCTGCCTGTAGTTTGAGCCTAGCGCATGAGCCGTGGTCACTTTGTTTCCAAGAGGAAGGATGTAGATCAGTGCATGTTCCTTTAACATAGTGACCTCACCACTACTAACCACTCCCCATTGTCTCTGGTATAATTGTAACTTCCCCACCTCCAGCTCGCTCTCTAGTGCCAGTGATGACCACGGACAGCTAGGGCATAATGTATGTGTAGTGTCATTAATAAACTTATATAGTAAAAGACTCTGCCTACGAGTGGCATCCTTTTACACCATTTGCGTGGCCGTAGAAGTCATTGGCAAAGTGCTGTCATTGACCAAATCGCATCCACCTAAATCCCGTGCAACAGCAATATACGTCGCCCTGATCCGTCAGGAGGAAATAGCCAGTCGTAAGCAGTTTCCATCTCATTTGCTGAGAGAATGTATCCGATTTTCCTGTTTCGGCATTAAAATAGACAAACCCGTTCTTTGAACGCGAGGATGGTCTCTTTGCTTATTAAGCAAAAATAATTTTTATCAACAATTTGAAAAAATACAAACAAACCCATCACCATAATACAAAAAGAAACAATGATTTTAAATATTAAATAGCAATATCCATATCCTCCGCGATGCCCAGCGGTCCCGGTGATCATGGTCCGTTGTGGAATGTCTTGAAGGCGTCAGCAGAAGCCGTCAGCCGTGTAATTGAGATACAACTCCAGTGAATTGCGTTCGCTGCCGTCCCGAGTTCGCGATTGGTCTTATCCTTCAACTTTATTCCTGGAACAATGTGCTGATCAAAATACATTGTCCATCTCACATTGTGCCTGCTTACTGTCGTACTTACTTCTACTCCTCATGTAGACGGGTTTCGAAATATACAAGGGTCTGTGGGAAACAGTAAAGATCTTTACATAGATCACCAGCGGAGTCTATGTCAATGCAAAAACATGTTTTGAGTCAGTTAGTATACTTCCACATCGAAATACCAAGATGTTGAACATTGGGAACAACAGCGTCCGAACAAACTCACACGATGAAAGCAATCCCACTCCCTCTACTCTTTGTCACACCTTATTTCCATGCGAAAAAGTATCCTTTCCTTCCGATTTCTCCAAAATTTCTGCGTTTTGTCCGACTGGCGAACGCTTGTGCGGATCACTGACGGTGGTTTTTTGTTCGAACCTGCTGCATTTCTGCAACAGCGCGTGTCTTATGGCGCAGATGTACAGGGCGGAATCAGACATCATGGTGTCCCGTATCATGAGCTCGGTCATCTTCGCAGTTTTACTGAACGTAGCAGAGAAGCGATCGGCCACGTCCTTGTTCCTTAATATTTTCTTTCCCAGAACCTGGAGCACGTACTGTGGAGAGTGTGCCGGGCGCTGTTTGTACCATTAAACATAAGGGGTTATATCACTGGTTTGCAGAGCGCAGTTTAGTGTGACATTCCTTCCCTCTTCAAACGTAATTTCTGCTTCTTTTTTATCCGCTGTATCTTGATGGCTCGATTCTAAGAGAAAATATTGAAAATGGCATAATCAACGTCATTGCGTAAAGCAGCAGAGGCACTAACCTTCCACTAACAACAATTAGATTACAACATTTATTGGAAGATATGAATTATTACGGGCAAAAAATATCTTACTGAGCAGCAACAAGATAATGAACAGCGGGAGGAGGTGTGCGACAATAATAGGCATAAATCTGTAACTGTTCATCTTTTGAAACACTCTGTCCAGCCGTACAACCAACCAAGACCAACCGGCTGCAGCTGGCTCCCAAAGCCAAAGGCACAACATGTTCACAGAGCGACAGAACCAAAGGCGCGAGATGGGCGGGGCAGTCAGAAGATGACGGTGATCGGATACTGCGTGAGAAGGCGGATTTGCGGTTGCAGGGCGGATATGAGTGGGGCGAAATTCCTATGGCGGGACAACAGAGGGCGAGCATGCCTTATACTCCTTGCCTTGCCTTTCAACCGCACACAGCTGAAGGAAATAACGTAGAAACATAGAAACATAGAAAATAGGTGGAGGAGGCCATTCGGCCCTGCGAGCCAGCACCGCCATTCATTGTGATCATGGCTGATCGTCCCGAATCAATAACCCGTGCCTGCCTTCTCCCCATATCCCTTGATTTCACTAGCCCCTAGAGCTCTACCGAACTCTCTCTGAATCCAGTCATTTCGCTTCCACTGCCCTCTGTGACAGAGAATTCCACAAATTCACAACTCTCTGAGTGAAAAAGTTCCTTCTCACTTCAGTTTTAAATGGCCTCCCCCTTATTCTAAGACTGTGGCCCCTGGTTCTGGACTCGCCCAATATTGGGAACATTTTTCCTGCATCTAGCTTGTCCAGTCCTTTTATAATGTCAATACTCAATAGTCAGTTTATTTGACACATACACATAAATGTGCAGTGAAATGAAAAATTACCCACAGTTCAACAATAAGACCAATAAGAATAATCAATAAAAATGCAATAATACATACAATCTTAAACCAACCAAACAAAAGAAACATCCACTGTCTCCTCCAGTCACCTCCTCACTGTGATGGAAGGCCAGAATGTATTTTTCTCTTCCCCTGCCGTCTTCTCCCGCGGTCAGGCTGTTGGAGTTGCCAGGCCGGGGCGGTCGGGGCGGTCGCGGCTCCCGACATTGAAGCCCCCGCCGGGCGGAGAAAATCCCGCGGCCTGTTTCAGGCAGCGCCGGACGGTGAAAGGTCCGTGGCGGGCCGACCCAAGCCCCGCGATTCGGGGCGGGCGAAGACGCAATCGCACTGCGGGCTTCCAACGTCCAGGCGGCCCGCGCCGAAGCGTCCGGTGACGAGTCGCAGCCGTTCCCGCAACCTCCGAAGGCAGCCAGCGCCGCACGTGGTGAGTCCGGGCCGCGTGCTCTGCGAACCAGAGCCCAGGTGGCCCCAGCCGGAGGCCGCCAGTTCCAGGTGCATGGCCGTTGGCAGGTCGCAGCGCAACGGAGACACGACACAGAACAAAGGTCGCGTCTCCGTTAGGGAGAGACACTTTTACAGTGTCCCGTCCCCCGTCCCCACACATAACACACAACCACAAACACTACATCATATTTAAACTACAATTAAGACCAAAAACAACAAAAAACACAAAAGGCAACGGACCGCAGGCAAGCCGCAGCTGCGAGTGCAGCGCTGGCTCCTCCTGTTGTTGCAAGGTGTGATAAGGTATGCAATATGTTTCTATAAAATCCCCACTCATCCTTCTAAACTCAAGTGAATACATGACCTGATGTAAGTAGTTTCAATAGGGATTTCTGAGAAAATGTATCTGAAATTCATGTTTCTATGCAGAAATCCACAAACAGTGGATCGGTGATCGTGATCTCATATCGATACTCTCTGAAGCGCCAGTAGACAGCCTCATTTCCTACTATCATAGAAACATAGAAAATATGTGCAGAAGGAGGCCATTCTGCCCTTCGAGCCAGCACCGCCATTCATTGTGATCATGGCCGATCGTCCCCAACCAATATCCCGTGCCTGCCTTCTCCCCATATCATTTGATTCCACTAGCCCCTAGAGCACTATCTAACTCTCTCTAAAATCCATCCAGTGATTTGGCTTCCACTACCATCTGTGGAAGAGAATTCCACAAATTCACAACTCCCTGGGTGAAAACGTTTTTTCCCACCTCAGTTTTAAATGGCCTCCCCTTTATTGTAAAACTGTGGCCCCTGTTTCTGGACTCGCCCAACATTGGGAACATTTTTCCGGCATCTAACTTGTCCAGTCCTTTTATAATTTTACATGTTTCTATAAGATCCCCACTCATCCTTCTAAACTCCGGTGAATACAAGCCTAGTCTTTTCAATCTTTCCTCATATGATAGTTCCGCCATCCCAGGGATTAATTTCGTGAACCTACACTGCACTGCCTCAAATACAAGGATGTCCTTCCTCAAATTAGGAGACCAAAACTGTACACAATACCCCAGATGTGGTCTTACCAGGGCCCTATACAACTGCAGAAGAACCTTTTTACTCTATACTGAAATCCTCTCGTTATGAAGGCCAACATGCCGTTAGCTTTCGTCACTGACTGCTTTACCTGCATGCCAACTCTGAGTGACTAGTGTACAAGGATATTCTTGCTATTGAGGGCGTGCAGCGTAGGTTTACTAGGTTAATTCCCGGAATGGCGGGACTGTCATATGTTGAAAGACTGGAGCGACTAGGCTTGTATACATTGGAATTTAGAAGGATGAGAGGAGTTCTTATCGAAATGTATAAGATTATTAAGGGGTTGTACACGTTGTAGGCAGTAAACATGTTCCCAATGTTGGGGGACTCCAGAACAAGGGGCCACAGTTTAAGAATAAGAGGTAGGCCATTTAGAACTGAGATGAGGAAAAACTTTTTCAGTCCGAGAGTTCTGAATCTGTGGAATTGTCTGCCTCAGAAGGCAGTGGAGGCCAATTCTCTGAATGCATTCAAGAGAGAGCTGGATAGAGCTCTCAAGGATAGCTGAGTCAGGGGGTATGGGGAGAAGGAACGGGGTACTGATTGAGTATGATCAGCCATGATCACATTGAATGGCGGTGCTGGCTCGAAGGGCCGAATGGCCTCCTCCTGCACCACTGTCTATTGTCTATTGTCTATTGCACAAGGACACCCACGTCTCGCTGCACATCCCCCTTACCTAACCTGACACCATTGAGATAATGATCTGCCTACTTGTTTTTCCCGCCAAAGTGGATAACCTCACATTTATCTGTATTATACTGCATCTGCCACGCATCTGCCCACTCACTCAACCAGTCCAGGTCACCTTGCAACCTTCTAACATCCTCGTCAGAGTTCACACTGCCACCCAGCTTTGTGTCATTCGCAAACATGCTAGTTTTGCTTCTAATTCCCTCTTCCAAATCATTAATGTATATGGTAAACAGTTGAGGCCCCAACACCGAGGCACTCCACTCGCCGCTGCCTGCCATTCTGTAAAGGAGCCGTTTACTCCTACTCTTTGCTTCCTGTCTGCCAACCAATGTCATGCCAACACCCTACACCCAATACCATGTGCTTTACTTTTACTCAACAATCTCCCGTGGGGGACCTGATCAAATGCTTTCTGATTAAACCATGTTTAATTTAGTTTTGGAAAAAAAAACTGCAGATGCTGGTTTAATTCGAAGGAAGACACAAAATGCTGGAGTAATTCAGCGAGTCGGACAGCATCTCTGGAGAGAAGGATGGGTGTTCAGACAATTCCTGCTTTCCCTCTCCACCACTCCCCCTTCCCAGTTCCCCCACTAGTCTTCCTGTCTCCGACTACATCTTATTTTGTTCCGCCCCTTTCCCTGACATCAGTCTGGTCTCGACCCGAAACGTCACACATACCTTCTCTCCAGAGATGCTGCCTGACCCGCTGAGTTACTCCAGCATTTTGTGCCTACCTTTAGTTTAGTTTACTTTACTTTACTTTACTTTACTTTACTTTACTTTACTTTACTTTACTTTACTTTACTTTACTTTACTTTACTTTACTTTACTTTACTTTACTTTACTTTACTTTACTTTACTTTATTTTACTTTACTTTACTTTACTTTAGTTTCGAGATACGGCGTTTAGAGATAGTTTAGTTTAGAGATACAGGCCCTTCGGACCACCGAGTCCACGTCGACCAGCGACCCAACACGCACTAGGTACCATTTTACAATTATGCCAAGCCAATTAACCTACAACTCTGTACGTCCTTAGAGTGTGGGAGGAAACTAAAGCTCCCAGAGAAAACCCACACAGGTCACGGAGAACGTACAAACTTCGTGCAACAGCATACGTAGCCAGGATCGAACCCGGATCTATGGTGCTGTATAGCAGCAACTCAACCGCTGCGCCAGAGTGTCGCCCATGCACTCGTCCAACGACTTGCCATCGCTGTTCTTGTGTGGTCATAATTGATCGTATCTTCCAAGTGTATTCGTGGAGCACCCAGCGCATTATCCTTCTAAAATGTCGCCACTTCGCTGCCGTGCTTACTTTCAGTCCTTCAGGCAGACGGGTATCTAAAATACAGGAGTCCGTGTTTGAGAGTAAAGAAGTTTAATAAATATGACCAAGCGAATGGAATTTTGAGGCGCTTAGATTTTTCCAAAATCTGAACATCTCCGTGTTGGTCAACAGACTAAACTGTTCGAACATATTCACATTGGAAAACAACCCGACTTTCCCAAATTTTGTTGCACTTTATCTCCAGGCAAACAAGGGGGCGGCAGAGTAGCACAGCGGTAGAGTTGCTGCCTTGCAGTGTTCGATCCTGACCACCGGTACTGTCTGTACGGGGTTTGTACTTTCTCCTTGTGATCGCATGTGGTTTAATTCGAAGGAAGACCAGTTACTCTGACATCAGTGGTGGGGAAGATGCTGGAGTTAATTATAAAAGACGAAATTGCTGAGCATTTGGATAGCGGTAACAGGATCATTCCGAGTCAGCATGGATTTACGAAGGGGAATCATGCTTGACAAATCTACTGGAATTTTTGAGGATGTAACTAGGAAAATTGACAGGGGAGAGTCAGTGGATGTGGTGTACCTCGACTTTCAGAAAGCCTTCGACAAGGAGATTAGTGGGCAAAATTAGAGCACATGGTATTGGGGGTAGGGAACTGACATGGATAGAAAATTGGTTGACAGACAGAAAGCAAAGAGTGGGGATAAATGGGTCCCTTTCGGAATGGCACGCAGTGACCGGTGGGGTACCGCAAGGTTCGGTGCTGAGACCCCAGCTATTTACGATATACATTAATGACTTGGATGAAGGGATTAAAAGTACCATTAGCAAATTTGCAGATGATACTAAGCTGGGGGGTAGTGTGAATTGTGAGGAAGATGCAATAAGGCTGCAGGGTGACTTGGACAGGTTGTGTGAGTGGGCGGATACATGGCAGATGCAGTTTAATGTAGATACGTGTGAGGTTATTCACTATGGAAGTAAGAATAGAAAGGCAGATTATTATCTGAATGGTGTCAAGTTAGGAAGAGAGGATGTTCAACGAGATCTGGGTGTCCTAGTGCATCAGTCACTGAAGGGAAGCATGCAGGTACAGCAGGCACTGAAGAAAGACAATATCTATTATTGGAGCATATTGGTGAGTATAGGATCAAAGAGGTCCTTCTACAGTTGTACCGAGCCCTGGTGAGACCGCACCTGGAGTACTGTGTGCAGTTTTGGTCTCCAAATTTGAGGAAGGATATTCTTGCTATTGAGGGCGTGCACCGTAGGTTTACTAGGTTAATTCCCGGAATGGCGGGACTGTCGTATGTTGAAAGGCTGGAGCAATTAGGCTTGTATACACTGGAATTTAGAAGGAGGAGGGGGGATCTTATTGAAACATATAAGATAATTAGGGGATTGGACACAGTAGAGGCAGGAAACATGTTCCCAATGTTGGGGGATGAAGTGTGCGGTAATGTGCGCGTGCGCGGTAATGTGCGCGTGTGCGGTAATGTGCGCATGCGCGGGAATGTGCGCGTGTGCGGTAATGTGCGCATGCGCGGGGATGTGCGCATGCGCAGGGTTCCCAGGCGGCGAGGCCTGTAGAATCAGTGATAATTACCAGGCGTTTCGAAGAGATGTATTAATGAAATGAGTTACTTAAAGCTTAAATAAAGTTTAAGTAAATCGGAATTCTCGTTTATCTCACGACAATTTAAGTAACTCAGTTAACTCAATATCAGAAGTTAAGCAGTGTGACGTCGAGATGGAGAAACTATTGAAACCACAATGCTTGGATCTGGATCCCAACTCACCTACTGCAGCAAAGGTATGGAGGCACTGGCTTCATACACTAAATAACTTTTTTGATGAGTGTGGCGACAATGCACCAGATAAATTCAGGACATTAATAAGCTCTGTCTCTTATGATGTATATGATTACATAGGGGAATGTACAACTTATGATTCTGCTATTGATGTTCTAAGCAGACTCTTCGTCAAGACACCCAATGTAATATTTGCTCGACACCTCCTTGCTACTCGTAAACAAAAACCTGGTGAGTCACTTGATGAGTTTTTACAAGAACTTCAAAGACTTAGTAAGCAGTTACTAAGCAGTTACAGCTGATCAATATCAACAGGAACTTATTCGAGACTCGTTTATCAATGGTTTGGCATCACCTTTAATACGACAGAGACTATTAGAAAACAAAACCTTGGATTTACAGTTAGCTTACAATCAAGCTTACTCATTAGACTTGGCTCAGAGAAATTCAGACGCTTATGGCTCATCTAATGTGTATTCTGCTGCAACTACTACGAAAGAATCTCACCCAAGTACTAGTATGGAGCAAGCTGAAACATTTCCTACTGATAAATGTGCCCTTGCTGCAGCATATACTTATCCAAAAAGGAAGTGTTACTTTTGCGGGGGTAATATCCATAATAGAGAGAGATGTCCTGCTCGAGAGGCAACTTGTAATAGTTGTGGCAAGAAGGGACATTATTCTAGAGTATGCAAGTCCAAAGCAACTCCTAAGAGTGTGACGGCTGCCATGTTTGTGCCTTCTTTATGTGCAATTACAGCTGCATTTCCTCAGGGCTTGTCTCATGCAGTTACAATGGTATCTATCAATGGCCATACACTTAATGTACTACTTGATTCTGGCAGTTCAGAAAGTTTTATAAGTGAACAAGTTGTGTCTCGACTAAATCTAACTATTATACCTTCAAATAGAGAAATCTCGATGGCTCTGACATCTCTCAATACTCAAATTATTGGATCTTGTATTGTTGACTTTATTCTGAACAAAGCTAGTTATAAATCTGTGTGTCTTGGTATTTTGGAAAATTTGTGTAGCGATATAATTCTAGGTCAGGATTTTCAGAAACAGCACAGATCACTTCAAATAATGTATGAAGGAACAATGCCTGATCTTGTATTGTCAAAGCCACCAGTATTGTGTGTTTTTTCTGCTGCATCTGTTGAATGTCCATCATTATTCGCTAATTTATCCTCTAAGTGCAAGCCAATTGCTACAAAATCAAGACACTTTAGTAAGGATGACAAAAACTTGATCAACACAGAGGTAACTAATCTTTTACGAGAAGGTATCATAGAGCCCAGCTCTTCCCCTTGGAGGGCACAAGTTGTCGTGGTTAAGGATCCCTTGGAGAGACATAGAAAGAGACTCTGCATTCATTACTCTCAAACTATAAACCAGTTCACGGAGCTTGATGCATACCCATTACCTCGTATGGATGATATTATCAATACATTAGCTAAGTATAAGGTATTCTCTACTTTTGACCTAAAAAGTGCTTACTACCAAATCCCTTTGAAAAAATCAGGCAAGAAATACACTGCGTTTGAAGCAAATGGAAAATTATATCACTACTGCAGAGTTCCTTTTGGTGTAACTAATGGTGTGGCAGTTTTTCAGAGAGAGATGGACAAACTTGTTGAACTGGAAAACCTTAGAGATACTTTCCCTTATCTTGATAATATAACTATTGCAGGACAAGACCAAGCTGAACATGACAAAAATGTGCAACGGTTTTTAAAAGTTGTACATTCTAAAAATCTAACATTAAATGAGGCTAAGTCAATAATGTCAGTGCCATCAATTAATATTCTTGGTTATTGGGTTGGAAATGATACGATCAAGCCTGATCCAGAGAGACTCCGCCCACTCCAAGAGATACCTGTTCCAGCTACATTAAACTCTTTACGAAGGGTTCTTGGCATGTTTGCATATTACGCAAAATGGATACCGAATTTCTCTGACAAAATTCAACCTTTGATTAGAGCAAAATCTTTCCCCCTTGACTCTACAGCAATTGGTGCCTTTACTTCTTTAAAGAAACAATTAGAATCTGCGACATTACACGCCATCGATGAGGATCTCCCCTTTGTTGTTGAATGTGATGCCTCTGATTTAGCAGTATCAGCAACATTAAATCAAGGAGGACGACCAGTGGCTTTCATGTCTCGTACTCTCCACGGTAGTGAATTGCATTACCCACCCGTTGAAAAGGAAGCTACTGCAATTATTGAAGCAGTGAGGAAATGGAGTCATTTCCTTGCTCGCCGGCACTTCACTTTGATAACAGATCAGCGTTCAGTAGCTTTTATGCTAGATAATCGGAAGCGAACGAAGATTAAAAACAGTAAAATTCATGGATGGAGGATTGAATTATCTGCTTATAGTTATTCAATTGAGTACCGCCCTGGTAAGGATAATGTTGCTCCGGATACCTTAACTCGAGCATTTTGTGCCTCTGTTCATTCTTCTGCACTCACTGATCTTTACAATGGGCTGTGTCATCCTGGAGTCACTCGTATGTTACACTATGTTCGTTCCAAAAACTTACCTTTCTCTACAGAAGATGTGAAGATGACGTGTGCTTCGTGTAGAATCTGTGCTGAATTAAAACCAAGGTTCTTCCGTCCTCAAGAAGGAAGATTGATCAAAGCTACTCAACCTATGGAACGTTTGAGTATTGACTTCAAAGGGCCTTTACCATCCTCCTCTCAAAATGTTTATATACTTACCATAATTGATGAATATTCGAGGTTTGCATTTGCTTTTCCTTGTCGAAATATGTCAGCTGCTACGGTTATCAAATGTTTAGATCAACTGTTTTCATTCTGTGGATTTCCAAGTTACATACATTCTGATAGGTGCGCCTCATTCATGTCGAAAGATTTAAAGGACCACCTTTCTAATAGAGGAATTGCAACAAGTAAAACAACACCATATCATCCTATTGGAAATGGTCAGGTTGAGAGGTATAACGGAATCATTTGGAAAGCAGTGAAACTGGCTTTAAAGTCAAATGACTTACCAGATCAGCAGTGGGAATGTGTTCTACCAGATGCATTACACTCCATCAGATCTCTACTGTCAACCGCTACCAATACTACTCCACATGAGCGGTTCTTTAACTTCAAACGGCGTTCTTCTAGTGGTACTTCTCTGCCATCATGGTTGACTAGCCCTGGGACTGTGCTGCTTCGTCGGTATGTCCGATCAAATAAGAATGAGCCCCTTGTTGATGAAGTTGAACTGACTGATGTCAACCCTTCTTATGCAACTATCAAGTATCAGGATGGACGTCAGTCAACTGTCTCACTTCGTGACCTTGCACCATGTCCATCTTCTCCATCAGCTCCATCACTCCTTGATAATCGAGAACTTCCTTCAACACTCCCATCATCTCCTATGAAAACTTCTACAAGTAATTCTAAAATTGAAAATGTAAATAACAATATGAGTGAAGTTGATGACCAAGCAACATATGTACCACCAGCTATGGAAACACCATTATCTCCTGATGCTCCAGTGCTGCGACGGTCATCAAGACCTACTAAACCTCCTGACCGTCTCACTTATAAATAGGAGGGGAGAATGAAGTGTGCGGTAATGTGCGCGTGCGCGGTAATGTGCGCTTGTGCGGTAATGTGCGCATGCGCGGGAATGTGCGCGTGTGCGGGAGTGTGCGCGTGTGCGGTAATGTGCGCATGCGCGGGAATGTGCGCATGCGCAGGATTCCCAGGCGGCGAGGCCTGTGGAATCAGTGATAATTTCCAGGCGTTTCGAAGAGATGTATTAATGAAATGAGTTACTTAAAGCTTAAATAAAGTTTAAGTAAATCGGAATTCTCGTTTATCTCACGACAGGGGAGTCCAGAACAAGGGGCCACAGTTTAAGAATAAGGGGTAGGCCATTTAGAACGGAGATGAGGAAGAACTTTTTCAGTCAGAGAGTGGTGAAGGTGTGGAATTCTCTGCCTCAGAAGGCAGTGGAGGCCAGTTCGTTGGATGCTTTCAATAGAGAGCTGGATAGAGCTCTTAAGGATAGCGGAGTGAGGGGGTATGGGGAGAAGGCAGGAACGGGGTACTGATTGAGTGTGATCAGCCATGATCGCATTGAATGGCGGTGCTGGCTCGAAGGGCTGAATGGCCTACTCCTGCACCTATTGTCTATTGTCTATTGTCTATTGTCTATTGTCTATTGTTTTCTCCGGGTGCTTTCGTTACCTCCCACACACAAAAGACTTAGAAGGTTTTAGATTAATGGGCTTCGGTAAACATTGTAAATTGGTATGGTATGTATTTATTTGTCACATGTACCGTGGTACAGTGAAATTGATTTTTATAAACAGTTCAGAACACGTATCAATTTTCATAAGCACTTAGATACATATCAGATAAGCATCTCAGATACAGTCCAAGCATAAAGCAGTCTTACATTGAGCGCCATTTTCAAGTTCTCGTAGTTGTAATTGATCCCTGGTGCCTTGAATAGTGTCCCCGTGTGGGATGACCGCTGGTCCGCGGGGAATTGGTGGACTTAAGGGCCCGTTTTCGCGTAGCACCTCTAAAGTCTAAAATCTAAAGTCTAAAAGTATTCGTAACAAGAGGAGTTGAGTATAGGAGTAAAGAGGTCCTTCTACAGTTGTACCGGGCCCTGGTGAGACCGCACCTCGAGTACTGTGTGCAGTTTTGGTCTCCAAATTTGAGGAAGGATATTCTTGCTATGGAGGGCGTGCAGCGTAGGTTCACTAGGTTAATTCCCGGAATGGCGGGACTGTCGTATGTTGAAAGGCTGGAGCGATTGGGCTTGTATACACTGGAATTTAGAAGGATGAGGGGGGATCTTATTGAAACATATAAGATAATTAGGGGATTGGACACATTAGAGGCAGATAACATGTTCCCAATGATGGGAGAGTCCAGAACAAGGGGCCACAGTTTAAGAATAAGGGGTAGGCCATTTAGAACGGAGATGAGGAAGAACTTTTTCAGTCAGAGGGTGGTGAAGTTGTGGAATTCTCTGCCTCAGAAGGCAGTGGAGGCCAGTTCGTTGGATGCTTTCAAGAGAGAGCTGGATAGAGCTCTTAAGGATAGCGGAGTGAGGGGATATGGGGAGAAGGCAGGAACGGGGTACTGATTGAGAGTGATCAGCCATGATCGCATTGAATGGCGGTGCTGGCTCGAAGGGCTGAATGGCCTACTCCTGCACCTATTGTCTATTGTCTATTGTCTATTGTCTATTCTTTATTGAGGCAGCCTGTCCGTTTCATGAGTAAGAGCGCCCTCTGGCGATCGATTACGACGAACACCGAAGGTGGGTTTTTGTTCGAACCCCTTCCACTTTTGCACCAGTGTGTATCGCATGGCACAGATGTACAGGGCGGAATCGGAGAAAATGCCGTCACGGATCACCAACTCGCCTATCTTTCCAGTATTATTGAATGTTGCTGAGTATCGATTTGTGATACCTTTCGCCCTGTATACGTTCTGTCCTATAACCTGAATCAGATACTGCGGAAAATGTCCAGGGCGCTGTATGTACCAGTAAACATATGGGAGTGTATCACTGGTTTTCAATAGGCACATGAGTGTTACATCCATTCCCTCTTCAAACGTGGTTGCTGCTTCGGTCTGCTCCACCGTATATTGATGGCTCCAGTCTAAGAGAAAATAATCAAATTGTCAGAATCATTATCATTGTTTGAAGCGGCATCGGCATTTCCGATACATCGACAGAAATCAAGTGACAACATTGGTGGAAAGACAGGGTTTTTACTGGGTGAAAATCCTTACTGAGAAGTGACATGATAACGAAGATCGGGAGGCGGTGTTCACACATAATGGGTACGGTTCTGTAACTAAACTGTCTTTGAAACACACTGTCAGATCAATTATCCTAACTGTAGAACAAGCTAACCCAACCAGCGACCGGCTGCAGTTAGCTCGCAAAGATGAATGCAAGCAATGCTGCCAATGCGAATGAACCAAACGCGAGGTGGGCGGGGCGGTCACAAAATGCAACGGATTGGACAATGCGTTAAAAGGCAGAAATCGCGTCGGTATCCTCGCTGAACTTTGTGATGGAGTACGGTGGGAATTAATTTAGATGGTTAAGAGAGTCCGTGGACAAACTGTTCGCATCCCTGCAGTAACTGATTGCAAGCGCACAGCACCGGAGCAGAAAGATTCTCTTCTTCGAGAAACCATATTGTTAATAGGTAGACACAAAATGCTGGAGTAACTCAGCGGGTCAGGCAGCATCACGAGAGAGAAGGAATGGGTGACGTTTCGGTTCGAGACCCTTCTTCAGAAGACCCTTCTTCAGAAGATGCTGCCTGATCCGCTGAATTATTCCAGCATTTTGTGTCGACCTTCGATTTTAACCAGCATCTGCAGTTTTTTTCCTACACATTCCTAACCATATTGGTCAAAATTACTGTAACTATTTAATCATCTTGGGACCAGATTTGTGGCTCTAATGGACACGTGTTTTGACAATGAAATCCCTAAGCTTTCTTACTCGAATTCTCCACATATTTCAGTGGCATGAGAATTAACCCAGTTTCTAGATATGTTAACAGCGTATGTGTTTTGGTTTACTGAGTGAGGTTTATGTCCTCCAATTGGCAGAAGTCTGCAGTTAAATGTTGACCAATTCCAACAGAGGGCAGCAAACCTCATATTCGCAATGACGTGCATATCTGGCATTCATTGTAAGAGGGCGGAAGAAGTGTACCGGGACGTTTAGTGAAGCTGGTAGTTTACATTTTAGATTAATTGCGTGTTGCCTTAATAAGGGCTATTAGGTCCAACGAGAGTTTGGAAATCTTGGATTGTGTTCTCTGGATAGCTAGAGAGGTTGAGAGGAGACCTGATGGACGTACAAGTGAAATTATGACAGGCATAAACAACGCAGACAATAGGGACCCTTTTCTCAAGTTGAAATGTCACAACCCAGAGCGCTTAGCTTAGGGTAAAATAATAACGGAGAAGGGCGTGGCAAAGTATTTTTTACCAGAAAGAGATTCGGCCCTGAAACGTGCTACGAGGTTTGGGGTTGGGGAAAGATGATGTCGTTTAAGTGGCATTTGGAATGGCACATTGATATGCAGGGAAAGGCGGGATACGGATCACGTGCACGCAGAGGAAGTTAGTTTAATTTGGTGTTTAGTGCGACATATACTTCGTGGGCCAAAGGGCCTGCACCGGTGGTGCTGTACTGTTCTACGTCCTTATATTTAGCGTGGATAAAAATGCCAACGTAATGGGTCTTCCGCCATTATTGGACGATTATGAAGAATTACTAATGGGAAATGTTACCCTAATGTAGAGCAGCAGTGAATATTCCTTAGATTCTCCATGCGAGCAAATGCCCTCGTTCATAATGCCTGGAGGACAGATTACTTCTCATTTAAGCGTTTACATTTGAGGACGCAACAAAAATAAACACACACACACACACACACACACACACACACACACACACACACACACACACACACACACACACACACACACACACACAAACATACACACAAACACACACACACACACACACACACACACGTGTGCGCGCACAGGCACGCACGCACACACACGCGCGCGCACACACACACACACATACACACACACATAGATACATACACCCAGACACACACACACACACAAACACACACACACACGCACACACGCACGCACGCACTCACACACACACTCACACACATTGGTGATATTGCACATTTGGCATTTGGACTCGGCAGCTAAACATCGGTTGTGATCTGGCGTACCATTCACTCCCAGAGCAATCAATCCGTCCGTTTCCCTATGTCCCAATTAATTAAAATAAAACTTCACAAACTTATGGAATATGGCACGTCGCAGCAATACCGAATATAGACACAAAATGCTGGAGGTAACACCTCGACGGCACGCCCTCGTCGACACTAGCGTCGTCGGGCAGATAGTGTTTTCTACCGGGTGGGATCGCGCGGGCTCGAAACGTTCGTGGGGTTATGGCATAATTCTGGTTCATGTCATTCGAACCAAATACCTAAATTATTCGGAAATGGATACAAAACGCTGGAGTACCTCAGCGGAACAGGCAGCATCTATTCAGTTTTCAGACTAACATTTATTCGATTCGTTCTGTTGGTAACAAAAACAGGCATCGCAATATCCTCTTCTTTGACTGCCGTCGTTGCCGCCAGCGCTGCCTACACCGTCTTCGTGCTTTAAACGAATTTTCTGTATCATACGTCGCATGTCTATGCAGGATGGAACTGCAGATGCTACTTTAAATCGAAAACTGACACAAAAAGCTAGAGTAATCTGCCGGTCAGGCAGCATTTCTGGAGAAAGGGAACATGCGACTTTTCCGGTCGCGACCCTTCTTCACATTTTTGAAATAACTTAGTTTGTATTTTTTTTAAATTCAGTAAAGGAGCTTACTTATGTTCAATTTCCTGTAAGATGTTAAACTGAAGCCGCTTCTTCGCGTCGAGAATCCAATGGGTTCATTATATACTAAGCGGGATAATTCTCTCTGGCAAAGTCAACCTCTCCCCACAAAAAAACCGGAAAGTAACATAATCGGTATCTGTATTTGAGTTCAGTGTACTGTCACATGTACCGAGATAAAGGGAAAACCTTTATTCGTGTTGCACGAGATGCAGGCAACTAATATCATTGAAGTGTACAATAATCAGTGCACAAGAGGGAAAAATAGCAGAGTGCAGAATATAGTGTCGTAAGGACAGAGAAAATGCAGATAGGAAAGTGTCAGGATGGAAATGGAGAACGCTTCAATGTTCGGTGCTGTTGGTGAGATCTCGGTGAACGAGACAGGCTTCCACTTCTACCCTCCTCGGTCTCAAATTTGTATAAGGAACCTGTTGTACTGTCGGAATATATATTTTATGAATGAAGTTTGCCTAAGTTGTTATCTTGTGCCTCGATAGGTCATGGCAAATTGAGGCAACTATTAGGTCGGTCTATTATCACCAGAGCATTTTATTCATTTTTGTCATTGGTTACCTTGGTCAGGTTCCACTGTTTGCTTTCGAATGTATGCATTTCCCCACTTTATTACTCTTTCCAGGCTTTTTTCCCCATTTCTTCCGTTCCAAACCATGACCATTCAAAATCAAAGTATAGTAAGTCACGCTATGTGGTAAGTTTTCCATTCGGTGTGGTCATTTTAACTGATAAACGGATCAGGCAGCGTCTCTGGAGGACGTGGAGAGGCGAACGTTACGTGCCGGGACTCTCCTTTCATCTGATTGCAGGGGGGATACAACGGTGGAAAAGAGACGAGGGAGCACATAGCCTCCCAAGAATTATTTTCAACCACAGTAAATTTCACCAGGACTGAATCTGTTTCTATGTTCCACTAAACTGGCGACGCGGACATAATTATGATGAATAACTCCATCCTATTTCTCTTTGTTTAACAGCCAATATGGCGACGATTGTGATTCTCTCACAGGGAAGATGCGGCCTTTCCAAATGCATCACTCGCTACCTGGTGGTCATGGCGGTGTCGGATCTCTTTGTCATTATCGCAGCTGTGATATTGAGCCGGCTCAGGCCTATTTATTTCCCGCTTAGTTTCCTGGCAACAAATCCGGCCTGCAGTGTCGTTATTGCAGTCAGCTGGGCTTGCAAGGATACTTCCGTCTGGTTCACTGTCGCGTTCACCTTCGATCGGTTCATCGCTATTTGCTGCCAGCGACTGAAGCACGGTTACTGTACGGAGAAAACGGCGGCTGTGGTTATTGGAGTAGTCTGCACGCTTGTCTGTTTCAAAAACATACCTCTTTACTTTGTTTATGAGCCCGTGTATGTTATTGATAATGTGCCCTGGTTCTGCACCATAAAAGAAATCTATTATACTTTAACATCCTGGCGGGTTTATGACTGGCTGCATCGTATATTAAATCCGTGTCTCCCTTTCCTTCTGATTATGCTGCTCAATGCACTGACTGTCAGACACATCCTGGCGGCCAGTGGAGCCCGCAAGAGGCTCCGGGCCCAGAACAATGGAGACAAACAGAGAGACCCGGAGATGGAGAGCAGGAGGAAGTCCATCGTTTTACTCTTCGTCATATCTGGTACTTTCATGCTGCTGCGCCTAACGTTTGTTGTCAATTTTCTGTTTGTGCAGTTTTCAAGCAATAACTATGCCAACAGTTCCAATTCCACTGACCCGAGGTTTATTCTTCAAGAAGGCGGATACATGCTGGAGCTTCTCAGTTCCTGCACCAACTCATGCATTTATGCGGGGACGCAGACTAAATTCAGAGAGCAGTTGAAAAATGCGGTCACATACCCCTTCAAGCTGATTAACAAAATCAAGTAAGGGGCAAGACCATCAATGCCCGCCTCTGCATATCATTGTAATTGTAAAAATAAAGACAAATAAAGTTTACTTCCATGTAACCGTTTGCAGGCTACTCATTCAAATACGATATTCCGCTGCAGGTTAATGTGTGCTGTCTGCATTAAGCCTGTGGATGATTTTGCCCTGTGGCAATAATATTGGGTACGAAATAAGCGTTAGACGCTGACAGCGCAAAGTTCCAAAATAAAATCGTCTTAGATTTCAGATTGTTCTGTGTGTTATTTGAGTATTATTCGTAAGAAACCATCTGCTGTCCATAACTAAGTTCCCTGAATTGACTGGTTCCCTGACTCGGAGGGAAACCAAGATTCCGTCAGCCATGATCACATTGAATGGCGGTGCTGGCTCGAAGGGCCGAATGGCCTTCTTCTGCACCTATTTTCTATTGTCTATTGTCTATTGTCGTGTTGCTCGCGCTTGAGTCGGGTGTTAAGATAACCGTGGCAAGGCGGTAGGCATCCCCGTTGGCGAGGTTCATTGGTCCAGGCTATGCTGACATGGATCCGGTGAACAGCATTGAGCCAGCGCTGGACGTTGACATCCGCGCCATCGCAAAGGCTCGCGTCAGGCAGAAACCCAGCATTAAGTGCAAGGCATTGATAATTTGGTTTGTAGAACGGGCGGGATGCACTCAATATCCTCTTCATCAGCGTGACTGGGTTATGCAGATTTATGCTCGTCGGAACGAAAAAGTGAACTGCCTCTTTTTTAAATAATGTCCAGCGGTGTTGTGAAATAATTAATATCAATGTAACTAATTTTCATTACGTCGCTCTTCTAAAATTTTGACAACTTTATCGTGTCAATACCAAAAATGTTTGTAAATACAGTACTCTGTCAGGACGTTGATAGAATTGTATATCCAAAAGTAAACTGAACTTAGACTGAATGATAAACGTGGCCGAGCCTCGAATTCAGTGCACACAGCGGAATCAATGCACGTGCCTTAGCCTCCCCTGCCCCTCAATTCCCGTAGGCCAGGCATGGGAAAAAGGACTGGAAAGTGATTTGACCCGAGGGACTTGTAAAAACCTATACAATCTATGATATAACTGTGACGAGCAGGGAGGGATTGGGAACAAGAGTGATCAGATCCGAGAGACGGAATGTGTAATAAAATAATCAATTTCTTCCTGAGACATGCACAGCGAAGTTACCAAATTAACGGTGGTATTGAATATATTTTGCCTCTGGACAGCAAGATATATACATTTCCAACATGATACAATGCAACAGTTCGCATCCTTGTATCACACCTTCGCCAGCCAACAATGCGCCATTCTGGACTCCACCCTTCCTGAGTTCATTTGTTGCCGGCTTTGATTTTTTTCTGGCCTTTTCTCGACGCCAATTTATTTGCTCTCCGCATACTTCTACTTTTAGTCCCAAGAAGCGTTTAGACTCCAAACGTTATCTATTAGTTTTCTCCTGAGATGGTGCCCGACCCACATTTTGTGTCTATCTTGGGTATAAACTAGCATGATACAAAGCAACCTAAGGTAACCAGATAGTCTTTCACCATCACTCAGTAAAACAGTTGAACCCTCCTCTTTATATCTTCTCTGCACACAAATACATTATTGTCGATCTCATATGTTCACTATTGCATAATAATACCCCGCGACAAGCACGGTTACGACATTTTGAATGCGAAAATGTACGATATGGCATCAGAGCCACACAAACCGAAATATGCCCTTGGGCCCAGTTAGCCCGAGCCGACAAAGATACCCCTTGTAAGGTAGTAACATTTGGCTGTCTTTTCCCCATATCCGTGTAAACCTTCCTGCGCATTCTCCTGTCGAAATCCGTTTGAAATTTTACTGTGTAGCTGCCTCCACTACCTCCTCTGGCAGCTCGGTCCATAAACCCACCACTATCTGAGTGCAAAAATGCCGCTCAAGTTCCTATTAAATTTCACCTTAAACCTATCCCTCCTTGTTTTCCATTCCCCAACCCCGTGAAGCATACTTTGTGCATTCACCCTGTCCCTTGCACACGTGGTTTTGTACAGCACATTTGGATCCATACTCAGCCGCCTGCACTGTAACGTATCAAGTCGCAGCTTGCCCACCCTCACCCGATAGCTCATGCCCTCGAGTCCTTGCAACATCCTCGTAAATCTATTCTATTCTCTTTCAGGGAGATAGGGGATCTGAATGTGTAGCTGTGGAGCTGCTGCAGGGGGCAGGGATTTAGATTCTTCGACCACTGAAATCTGTTTTGGGGTAAGGGCGAATTGTACAAAGGGTGCGGGTTGCACCTTAACAGCGGGGGGGGGCAGCATTTTGGCAGGCAGGTTTTCCCACTGCCACACGGGTGGGTTTAAACTAAATAGGGGGGGACACAAATTGGAAAGACAAGGATGGAGTTAAATGGAAAGAGAGTATAGGAAAAGTTAAGAAAGACATCAGAATTAACGGGACGGAAAGCCCGCGAAGGGAATAGGAAAGTGTCGCCAAGTGAAATAGGAATCGATGTGAAAAATGAGGTGAGTAATAAATTTAAAGTATTATATATGAATACGCGAAGTAGAAGAGGTAAAGTGGATGAGCTTGAGGCTCAGTCATAGATTGACAAATATGACATTGAGACACAAAGCCTTCAGGCTTGTTTTTACAACTCTCTTACCCCTTGTACGATTATGTTGAAAAGTGGCCCTTTTTGATTTTTGCCCTGGATTTGTCTGCCTGCCACTTTTACTTTTCACCTTGCTACCTGTTGCTTCTACCCTTATTTTACACCCCTTTGTCTCTCTGCTCCAGCTCCCATCCCCCTGCCACATTAGTTTAAATCCTCCCCGACAGCACTAGCAAACACTCCCCCTAGGATATTGGTTCCATTCCAGCTCAGGTGCAGACCGTCCTGTTTGTACTGGTCCCACCTCTCCCAGAACTGGTTCCAATGTCCTAAAAATTTGAATCCCTCCCCCTTGCACCATTTTTCAAGCCACCATTATTCATATGAAATATCCTCCTATTCCTACTCTGACTAGCACGTGGCACTGGTAGTAATCCAGAGATTATTACCTTTGAGGTCCTACGTTTTAGTTTATCTCCTAACTCTCTAAATTCACCTTGTAGGACCTCATCCCGTTTTTTACCTAAATCGTTGGTGCCAACGTGCACCACGACAACTGGCTGCTCACCCTCCCCCTTCAGAATGTCCTGCAGCCGCTCAGAGATATCCCTGACCCTTGCACCAGGGAGGCAACATACCATCCTGGAGTCTCGTTTGCGGCCGCAGAAACGCCTATCTATTCCCCTTACAATTGAATCCCCTATCACTATAGCCCTTCCACTCTTTTTCCTCCCCTCTTTTGCCGCAGAGCCACCCACGGTGCCATGAACTTGGCTGCTGCTGCCTTCCCCTGATGAGGCATCTCCCCCAACAGTATCCAAAATGGCATATCTGTTTAGGAGGGCGATGACCGCAGGGGACTCCTGCATTACCTTCCTACTGCTACGCTGGCTAGTGGCCACGCGTTTCCTTTCTGTCCGCTTATCTTTTACTTGTGGTGTGGCCAACTCGCTATACGTGCTATCCACGACCTTCTCAGCCTCGTGGATGCTCCAGAATGAGTCCAACCGCAGCTCCAACCGTTCAATGCGGTTTGCCAGGAGCTGCAGCTGGACACACTTCGTGCACACGTAGTCATCAGGGACACCGACAATATCCCTGATCTCCCACATGTTGCAGGATGAGCAATCCACGGGGCCGATCTCATCTGACATGTCTTACCCCCAACTTAAATCTAATCCATCTTAATCCTTTAAACTGTACCTTTACTAAAAAGCACTGAACCCTTAACTCACTGAACCCTTAACTTCCTGAACCCTGAACTCACCGAACCCTTAACTCAATGAACCCTTAACTCACTGAACCCTTAACTCAATGAACCCTTAACTCAATGAACCCTTAACTCACTGAACCCTGAACTCACCGAACCCTTAACTAAAAGGACGAATAAAAAGCAGAATTACCACGCCCAATCAGCTGCTTCCTCTAGTACGCTTCCACCAATCAGCGGCTTCCTCCAGAACACTTCTTTTAAAGTGCGTGGGAACGTTTTTATCTATAGTGGTGAGTCTGTGGAATTCTCTGCCACAGAAGGTAGTTGAGGCCAGTTCATTGGCTATATTTAAGAGGGAGTTAGATGTGGCCCTTTTTGCTAAAGGGATCAGGGGGTATGGAGAGAAGGCAGGTACAGGCTTCTGAGCTGGATGATCAGCCATGATCATATTGAATGGCGGTGCAGGCTCGAAGGGCCGAATGGCCTACTCCTGCACCTATTTTCTATATTTCTATGTTTCTATGCTTTCCATTATCGAATAACTAACACCCTCAAGGCGAAGCAACCCCAGATACTAGGGCATTTCAAACAGAGCCTTCGCCCATAATGTCTGTACCGAACATCGCTGTGTGCTCCCACCCCCTCACTTCCCTCCATATCCACCTGACAATGCAAAGCCTCTTAAATGCAATTGTCCTATCTGCCCCGCACCACCATCACTGGTAGAGCGTTCAAGGCACCCACCATTCTCTGTGTTAAAACCTTGCCTCGAAGACTCCTTTAAATTCTGCCCCTCTCACCTTAAAGGTGCCCGATACACTTTCTAATTTGCGCCCTGGGGGTAAGGTTTCCGACTCTCTACACTATGTCTCCCATAATCTTCTATATTCTATATAGTTATACCACGTTTGTCTCTCATAATGAAAAAAAATGGAACCAGTGCCACACTGATTCCGGCTGTGAATGCAGCTCACTGTGACCGTGTGGATTTCCTCCGGGTTTTCTGGTTTCCCCCACACGCTAAAGACGCCCAAATGTGTAGGGAAATTCGCCGAATAGTTAATTGCTCCAAGTGTGTATGTTGAATAATCTTAGGGCCTGGATCGATGGGAATGTGGGAAAAATAAAATAGGATTAATCCAGGCTTCTTATGCAGGCTGGATGTCCTTTCCAGATCTATACAGTGAGAGTACAAGAAAATCTTTTTTTTGTACAGAGGAGGCATTTCTCAGTCGCTTCACTTAAAGACCGAAAAAAACGTCGCCTGGGATTATTTCTGCTTCAACAAACAGGGACAACGGTGCTCGCTCGAAGGCCCGAATGGCCTACACCAATTTCTCTATGTTTTCGTGCCGTGAAATATGACTCTGACTCTATTATCGCATTGCATGTTACTTTGACATTTTAGGTAGTTTTAGTTAATTTCTAAATTGGAGTCATTTTCTTTGTAATAAACAGAAAATTTTGCGGAGAAGACACTTGGATCTTTCTTGTTTCCTAATTCTGAGGAACGTTTGATGACGAGAAGCACTGACTGTTTCCTCTTTCCACAAATGCCCCCTAACCTGCGGAGATTTTCCTGCAATTCCCTTGCAGATTTCTAGCATTTGCAGTTGTTATCAATGCTAATTTTATGTTGTTTGCCGTTCTTCAATACTCAGGAGATTTTCCAAAAGTCTGAGGTGGCAAAAATATAACTGCGATTGTGCCAGTCATATGGGGCATATTGTAACTCGATGCATTTTCACAGAACAAGGCTCGGGAAACTTTGCCTCCATCCCGATCATCGCCCTCCCCAATACATCCCGAAAGTGAGACTTGCATAGAAACATAGAAAACGTAGAAAATAGGTGCAGGAGTAGGCCATTCGGCCCTTCGAGCCTGCACCGCCATTCAATATGATCATGGCTGATCATCCAACTCAGTATCCCGTACCTGCCTTCTCTCCATACCCCCGATCCCTTTAGCCACAAGGGCCACATCTAACTCCCTCTTAAATATAGCCAATGAACTGGCCTCAACTACCTTCTGTGGCAGAGAATTTCACAGATTCACCACTCTCTGTGTGAAAAAACACTTTCTCATCTCGGTCCTAAAAGACTTCCCCCTTAAATTAACTGTGACCCCTTGTTCTGGACATCCCCAACATCAGGAACAATCTTCCTGCATCTAGCCTGTCCAACTCCTTAAGAATGTTGTACGTTTCACTCGGCTCTGCGTCTGGGGTCCCCGCACCCAGCTCCTCTCTCTGCCTCTGTTCCCTGAGCTAATAGCCTAAAGCTATTTCTCTTCATATTACTTAACATTACCTCAACTTCGCAAACCAGTCGATTTTCCACGTTAAACCACAGAGCCGCTCAGCTACAGACCTGAGATGGTCAAACTGACTAATTTACCCCTGGCGCGGAGTTCGCCAGAGAAACGACTTTGAGCAAACTCCGCTTTCCAATCATCGCCATCTGTGTCTTTGCGTACAGTGTACTTGGGCTCTGAGTCTGGCATCTGTCGATACCAGTATAAACTGTAGTAACCCGGGCTTTTGCTGTAGGTGCATTCCAACGTCACTGCTTCTCCTTCTGTCTTTACTGCCAACGGCGGCGACTGAGTGACAGAATCTCCACGGCCGTGATCTGTAAAAATAGATCCAAACGGAAAATGATCAGACCTGCGAGATTTCAAGTCTCAGTTTCATACCCTGTTACACTAGTAAAAGAGAACGTGAAATGCATGTGTGACACTATTACTTATGAACAATGTTCCCCACGCCATCCAGATAATGAGGAACCACATGGCGTCTAACAGCTGGGTTGTTGATGTGTAGATAGATCCCTCGTTGTTGCTTCGTGTCTCAGCTGGCTCTCCAATAGCGGTGAGCGGGGTGGGATCTGTCTGTTGACGGAACAACTGCGCTGGAGTCACTGCCCTTATTAGGGAAAATCTGAGCCAATAAAAGCAAAATAGTTACCCAAGGAGCCCGGTGGTATATGAACAGCAAACGTAACGACACTAACCCTAACCCTATACACTATACCTGGAAGTCGTTGTGCATTGAACGGCTCCCAAATCATGTCTGCGAGTTTCATTAAGTATAGTTTAGTTTAACTTAGTTTAGTTTAGTGCAGTTCACTTCAACTCATTTTAGTTTCAGTTCGTTTAATTTAGTACAATTCAGTTCAGTTAAGTTAAGTTAAGTTTACCTTAGCTTAGTTTAGTTTAGTTTAGTTTAGTTTAACATAGAAACATAGAAACATAGAAGATCGGTGCATGAGCAGGCCATTTGGCCCTTCGAGCCAGCACCGCCATTCATTGTGATCATGGCTGATCATCTACAATCAGTGCCTGCTTTCCCCCATTCCCCTTGATTCCACTGGCCCCTAGAGCTCTATCTAACTCTCTTTTAAATTCATCAAGTGAATTGGCCTCCACTGCCTTCTGTGGCAGAGAATTCCACAAATTCACAACTCTCTGCGTGAAAAGTTTTCTTCTCACCTCAGCGTGGGAACGGGCTCTTCGGTCCAACCTGCCCAGGCCGACCAATATGTCCCGCCTACACTAATTCCACCACCCTGCGCTTGGCCCATATTCCACCACGCCTATCCTTTCCATGTACCTGTCTAAAATGTTGCGATAGTACTTGCCTCGACTACCTGCCCCGAAAGCTCGATCCAGACACCCACCACCGGTGGGTAAAAATGTTACCCCTCTGGTTCCTATTAAATCCACACACACACGCGCACACCTTAAACCTGTATCCTCTGGTTCTCTATTCCCATATACGGGGCAAGTGACGCTGTGCTTTTACCCGATCTATTCCTCTCACGATGTTGTACACCTCTGTAAGTTCACCCTTCACCCCCATGCGCGTCATGCAATAAAGTCCTGGCCAATTCATCCTCACCCTTTAGCTCAGTGGCACGGGGGCACGGTGGCGTAACGGTATTGGTACTCCCTTACTGCGCCAGACACTCGGGTTCGGTCCTGACTACGGTTGGTTGTCCGTACACAGTTTGTCCGCTCTCCCCGTGACTTGCGTGGATTTTGTCCGATATCTTGTGTTTCCGCCCACACTCTAAACACATACTTATTTGTAGGTTAATTGGCTTGTTATAAAATGTAAAGTTGGCCCTAGTGTGTGTAGGTATTGTTGATGTGCGGGGATCTGTGGTAGGTGCGGACTCTGTGAGCCGAAGGGCCAGTTTCCGCGCCATATCTCTGAACTGCACTAAACTAAACACAGTCCCTTGTTTGCTGGCAATATCGTCGCGAGTCTTCTCTGCGCCCTTTCCTTCTTGACAACATCTTTCATATGACATGGTGCCCTAAACGGATCGCAATACTTTAATGGTGGCCTTGCATCCTAACTCGAATCTATCTCGCATCGAATCTGTTCCTAGCGCTTCGATGCGGAAATGGGGATAATTTTTAACTCGAAGATAAATTTAACAGAAAGTACATTTCGCCAGGCAATTAACGTAACCCATAGTTTCCCCGTTGACACGCTCCTCATAGTTCCTTTATATTATGGTGCCTTAGAGTTCCTCATAAGGCCGAGCCGAGTTTCCCCTGTGACAGCGATGAGGACGTTTCCTTCCCCACCCAATCCCTTCATGCCTAACCTGAAAAACGTTGACCGAGTCCCAACTGGGGAGGAAGCTGGGGTAGGCGGAAGTCACTCACTAGGTACGTCGGCAGCGCGCATGCTGTTTGTGGTATCCCGCCGCCTGAGAATTCTTCCCAACCTACTCAGTTTCTCTCGTGGTTGGCTTGCGGTATCATCGGTGCAGCTGAAACCCACCGACTCCCATTCTGCGCTCCGTGCTGAGGGCAGCATCTGTGCGAACAGAATCTCCGTGACTGAGATCAGGAAAAAAAATGGATTGGGTTTAGATTTATACATATCAGAGACACAGTGATAAACCATACTTTGCATGCTCGCCAGCAGATCAGATAACTATACATAAATACAAACAATTCAAACCGAATTGCAATAGATAGAGCAAAGGGAAAGATACAGAGTGCAGAATAAAGTTCTCCCCATTGTAGCACATCAATTCCAGAGACATTCGTCCCACCTGACTGCATTTGGCCCATGTCCCCGCATGCCTGTCCTTTCCATGAACCTGCCTAAAACTTTACGGCAGTAGCTGCCTCAAGTGCCTTCTCCGGCAGCTCGATCCATACACAAACCACCCTTTGTGCGAAAAGGTTACCTTTCTCGTTCCTATTACATCCCCCCACCCTACACACACCTTAAACCTGTGTCCTCTGGTTCCCTATTCCCTGCACGGGGTAAGTGACTCTGTGCCTTTACCCGATCTATCCCTTTGACGATTTTCTACACATTTGGAACATAACACTTTATCCTCCAGCGCTCCGTGGAATGACGTCCTAGCCTACTCAAACTCTCCCTGCAGCTCAATGGCACGGCGGCAAGGTTGTGCAGCGGGAGAGTTACTTTCTTACTCCGCCACAGACCCGGATTCGATCCTAACTACGGGGTGCTAGTCTGTACATAATTTGTACGCTCTCCTCGTGAATTGCGTGGGTTTTCTCCGAGATCTTGGGTTTCCACCCACAGTCCAAAGAAGTACATGTTTGTGGGTTAATTGGCTTAGTATAAAATGTAAAATGCTCCCTCTATTGTTTGTAGGGCAGTGTTGATGTACAGGGATAACCTGTAGATGCGGACTCGGTGCGCCGAAGGGCCTGTTTCCGCGCTTTAGCTCTGAACTACACTAAACTAAACTCAGCACCGCGGGTGCTGGCAACATTCTTGTAAGTCTTCTCTGCACCCTTTCCTGATTCACAACACTGTGCCCAAAATTTAACGCAATACTCTAAAGGTGGCTTCGCATCCTTATTCGCGTCTATTTCCCATCGATTCCGTTCGTTGTGGTTCGATGTGGGAATGGGGATAATTTCTCACTCGGACACAAATTTAAACAGAAAGTATATTTCGCCAGGCAATCAACGTAAACTATGATTCCCTCATTGGCCTGCTCCTTACAGTTCCATCCTATTATGATGCCTCAGGGTTCCTAATAGTTCCCCCGTTTCCCTTGTTGCAGCGATGAGGCTGTTTCCTTCCCCACCCAATCACTACATGTCTAACCTGAAAGTACGCTGACCGAGGGAGGAGGTTTGGGAAGGCGGAAGTCAGTCACTTTACGCCCACTGTTACCACGGCGCCACCGGCACCAACAGGGGAGGCGAGAACATCCGAACATCGCACCAGGTCGAGGAAGGAATTTCACAAACGGTTTGTCACAGGGAAAATGCGCGTATTTGCCATCTGGATTGTGTGCGGAGCATGCCTAATAGGTAAAATCGCAACAGTTAATCGAGCTACTTATACCTACGGAACGTCGACCATCGTTGTGAATGCGAACCCGTCTAGTACTTCCCTTCATGTAGATAGAACTCTGGTACTGTAACCGACATCCGTAACCCATGGAAAAAGGGAATAGGTATAGGTATAGTTTCTGGTCGAGACACATCCTCTCGCCACCTACACCTTTTGTGCATAGAGGCTGGCTGACCCGCTGAGTTACTCCCGCTTTTTGTGTCCTACTTCGGTTCAGCATCTGCAGTTCCTTCCTACCTGTAAGCCGCGGCAATATTTGATTTTCCTCCATATGCAAGGGAACTATTCGATGCATATCTACCCCAGTGTCGACATTGGGCTTTGTCTCTGGAAATGATACGCTACAATAATAATAACTTTATTCTGCACTCTCTATCTTGCCTGTATCTATCTATTGAACGTGCGTTTGATTTGATTGTATTTATGTATATTATCAGCTAATCCATATATTTTAATTCAGATCCCAATCATGGAGATTCCGTCACACAATCGCTGCCGTCGGCACAGAAGACAGAAGGAGAGTCGGTGACTTTCAACTGCGCCTATGATACCGCACAAACGTACTACTACTTATTTTGGTATCGGCAGCATCAGGACGCAAGGCCCGAGTTCATACTGCTGAAATATTCAAGAGGATCCGAGGAGAAAGCCAATTTTGCAGGAGCTCGCTTTTCTGCCCGGCACGATAGAAAATTATTCCCTTTAACCATTTCGGGGCTGAAACTGAGCGACTCTGCAGTTTATTACTGCGCCCTCAGCCGCACAGTGATGAAAACCAGTGAAACCTTCCTACAAAAACATCAGCTTCTGCCTTGCCTGCTGCACCCACATACGTCTGCAGCGCCATGGTGTTTGTGGTTTCCCGCCGCCTGAAAATTCTTCCCAATTCACTCAGTGTCTCTCGTGGTTTGTTTGCGGTATCATCGGTGAAGCTGGAACCCACCGACTCCCTTTCTGTGCTCCGTGTTGAGGGCGGCGTCTGTGTGAACAGAATCGCCATTACTGGGATCAGGAAAAGGCGTGGTTTGGGTTTAGATTTATACTTGTCAGAGACACGGTGAGAAGCTCTGCTTTGCATGCTCGCCAGCAGATCAGATAACTATCCATAAATACAATCTAAAGTGCAATAGCTAGAGCAACGGGAAAGATACCGAGTGCAGAACAAAAGTTCTCCGCATTGTAAAACTTCAATTCTAGAGACAAATTCAAATATCCACAATGGGGTAGATGTACACCAACCTATGTACACAATGGGGTAGATGTACACCTACCTGATGTACACAATGGGGTAGATGTACACCTACCTATGTACACAATGGGTTAGATGTACACCTACCTTCCTTGTAATTGAGGCAGTGCAGCGGAGGTTCACGAGATTGATCACTGAGATGGCGGGACTGTCATATGAGGAAAGATTGAAAAGACTAGCCTTGTATTCACCGGAGTTTAGTAGGATGAGAGGGGATCTTATAGAAACATATCAAACTATAAAAGGACTGGGCAAGCTAGATGCAGGGAAAATGTCCCCATTGTTGGGCGAGTCCAGACCCAGGGGCCACAGTCTTAGAATAAAGGGGTGGCCATTTAAAACTGATGTGAGAAGGACCTTTTTCACCCAGAGAGTTGTGAATTTCTGGAATTCCCTGCCACAGAGTGCAGTCGACGCCAAATCATTGGATGGATTTAAGAGAGAGTTAGATAGACCTCTAGGGGCTAATGGAATCACGGATATACCGGGAGAAGGCATGCACGGGTTATTGATTGTGGACGATCAGCCATGATCACAATGAATGGCGGTGCTGCTTCGAAGGGTCGAATGGCCTCCTCCTGCGGCTATTTTCTATGTTTCTCTGTTTCTTTTTTTTAAATTATTTTATAATTGATTACAATGCATATAACAACAACAGTAAACCCCATCCCTCCCCTTCCCTACATAATCATGAAAACAAACAAACAAAAACAAACAAATAAATAAATAAAAATACATTTTAAAAAAACATAACTACAATGTAACAAAAAAAGACAAAAGCACAAAAACATGAGGCAAGGTAATTTTCACAAGTCAAATATTTCAGTATTTTCACTGCTGGATTCAAGGAAGGTACAAAAGCATGTGGCATTGAGGGGATAGTTTTACTTGTCCTTAATATGCTGCAGCATTGGGTTCCATATGTTGAAAAACTTTTGAGGGTTGCCAGACAATTCATATCTCAACCTCTCTATGTGTAATATGCCCATTAATTCTCTTAACCAAGTCTCAAACTGAGGAGCAGAGTCTGATTTCCATAGTTTCAAAATACATCTGTTGGCAATTACCATACCATAAACCAAGATTGTGCGAGCATTATGGTCTAGCTTCTCAAGCGTTGTGGAATACCCGAATAGAGCAGTTTCAGGGTCCGGAGTTAAAGTGACGTTTAAAACAGTGGAGTACCATTGAAATAAAAGACACCAAAAGTTGTGAAGTTTTGGACAAGTCCAAAAGTGGTGAGCGAGTGTACCCTCAGCGGTCTTGCATCTATTACACAAAGGTGAGAGATCAGGAAAGATTTTATGCAGCTTAACCTTAGAGTAGTGTAATCTGTGTATAACCTTGAATTGAATCAGTTGTAGCCTAGAATTAATAGAACAGGATTTTATACTTTTTTTCAGTACTTCCTTCCAGACATCGTCATCAATTTCAATGTTAAGGTCTTCTTCCCAGGTTTGTTTTATTTTTAAAGTAGATTTATCTAGTTTGTTTAAAAAGATACCTACAAACGATGAGATTAGGTTCTTTGCTTCCGGGGGACCCAGCAAAATTTTGGACAACAAGTCGTCTTCGGGCAGGGACTCAAAAAGCGAATTGTTTTGTCGAACATAATTTCTCAGCTGTAAGTACCTGAAGAATTGAGTTTTGGGCAATGAGAACCTGGATTGTAGCTGATCAAATGATGCAAAGTGTCTATTTATGTAAAGATCTTTTATTATAACTATCCCTTTACAGCTCCATTCTTTGAATGCTGTGTCTGTAAATGATGGGGGGAAAGCGTGGTTATGCCAGATTGGGGCGTGCATTGACGTATTCGGAAGCTCACAAGCTTTCCTAATTTGGTGCCATATTCTCTGAGCATTGGACAGAGTGAAGTGATCCTCTCCAAGAGAGGTGAGAGATCTGGGTAATGAAAAAAGGAGAGCAGGGAGAGAAGTTTTTGGGGTTAAGCTTTTTTCAATCGCCAGCCAAGGTGGCAGGTCATATCCAACTCCCCGTTCATATGCATACTGCCAGTATACCATGACTCTAACATTGGCCGCCCAATAGTAATATAAAAAGCACGGTAACCCCAGTCCCCCATATTCCCTCGTTTTTTGAAGATAAGCTTTTGAGATCCTGTGTGCTTTATATCCCCAAATAAATGGCATAATGATAGAATCGATTAACTTAAAGTAGGATTTGGGGATAAAAACAGGAACATTCTGAAATAAATACAGAAATCTCGGCAGGGAGACCATCTTTACTGCGTTCACGCGGCCAATCAAGGAAATAGGCAACGTTCTCCATTTCTCTATGTTCTCCTTTAGCTTGTTCAACCTTTCGGTAAAGTTAATTTTAAAAAGGGTCTTGGGGTTTTTAGATATTTTAATGCCCAGATATTTTATACTATCCGGATTTGTTTTAAACTGCATGTTGGCTAAGAATACAGGGTCTAATTCTGCTGTTATCGATATAAGTTCACTCTTC
Organism: Rhinoraja longicauda; assembly: GCF_053455715.1. Taxonomy (NCBI): domain Eukaryota; kingdom Metazoa; phylum Chordata; class Chondrichthyes; order Rajiformes; family Arhynchobatidae; genus Rhinoraja; species Rhinoraja longicauda. Next base: position 1,927,142 of record NC_135968.1, on the reverse strand, counting down.
TGCCAGTTTATAGTGTAACCTGAGACCTCGCCAAAGGAATTAATAAGCTGGAATAGGTAAGGAACAGAATGTTCTGGGTCAGATACAAAGATGGCAATATCATCCGCATAAAGCGAAATCTTATGTTCCACCCCACCCAGTATTATCGGTTTTATAAGCGCATGCCCTCTTATGCCGATTGCCAGCGGCTCAATGGCGAACGCAAAGAGGAGCGGCGAGAGGGGGCAGCCCTGTCGCGTACCCCTCTGAAGGGCAAAAGGGGGTGACCTATCCTGGTTTGTGAGTATGGAAGCGGTGGGATGAGCATATATAAGACGTACCCAGGAAATAAAAGAGGCTCCAAGACCAAACTCTTCCAGCACTGAATAAATATCCCCACTCAACCTGATCGAAAGCTTTTTCTGCGTCTAAACACAGAATGGCTTGTTTGGAAGAACTATCGAATTTGTGATACATAATGTTCATTACTCTTCTAACATTAAAGAAAGAGAACCTATTGGGGATGAACCCGGTCTGATCCGTATGGATAATGGATTCTATACACTTATTTAGTCTAGTCGCCATTATTTTAGTAAAAATCTTGAAATCCAAATTAAGCATAGAAATTGGTCGGTATGAGGAGGGATTGGTTTCATCCCTATCTTGTTTCAATAAGAGAGAAATATTAGCATTGTACAATGACGGTGGGAGCTTTTTCAACTCGATTGAGTGGGAGAGCATCCTGTGCAGAATCGGAGTTACCTGGTCAGCAAACTTCTTATAAAATTCGACTCCAAAACCGTCTGGCCCAGGGCTCTTGCCGTTTTGCAACGACCTAATTGCATCCTTGATTTCTACAGAGGAGGGTTCTGAGTTTAAGGCCTCACAAGAGGCACTATCTAATTTTGGTATGTCCAACTTTTTTAACCATGCATTGATATCACCGTTAGCTTTGGATTTATACAGCTCTTGATAATACTCCTCAAAGCGTTCATTTATTAATTTTGGATCGGTTAAAGCAACACCCTTGCCTGATTTTATTATATGTATGGCCCTACTTGCTTGTTGCCCTCTAAGCTGACGGGCTAACAATGTATGCGGTTTGTCCCCTAATTCAAAATATCGCTGTTTCAGTCGCAGTAGCTGGTCACTGACTTGATTTGTTAGAATCGTGTTATACTCATATTTAAGACTGAGCATATTTTGCAGCGTTTGGGGGTTGTTTGTGCTCCGATACAACGTCTCCATTGGAGAAAGCTCCGAATCAATTTCTTGTAGACGTCTCTCTCTGGATTTCTTTAAAGACGCTTCATACGAAATAATATGACCCCTCATAACTGCCTTGAAAGCTTCCCACAAGGTGGAGTCCGAGACATCAGAAGTGTCATTGGTCTCCAAATATTCTGTAATTTTTTCAGACATGTATTTACAGAAAGTTCCATCATTAAGCAAGGAAAGGCGTAGTCGCCATTTAGCACATCGTTTAGACAGCTTAAAGTCAAAGATAATTGAGGTTGGAGCGTGATCTGAGATCAAAATGTTATGATATTTGGTATTTATTACATTAGGTATGAGTTTCGAGTCTAATAAAAAATAATCGATACGAGAGTATGAATTGTGCATTTTAGAAAAAAAAGAGTATTCTCTGTCTGTGGGATGCTGTATCCTCCAAATGTCAACTAAATTGGTGGAGGAGATGAGATTTTTCAAAACCGTGGATGCATTCGAAGGGCTACACATTTTATTTGATGACCTATCCAGGTGCCAGTCATGGATTGTGTTATGGTCCCCTGCAACAATCACATTCGTATTAGAAAGGTCAGGTAGCTTATCAAAGATTTTGCGAAAGAAAGCTGCATCATCAATATTCGGACCATAAATGTTAAGCAGTGTTACATGAACAGAGTAAAGGTACCCAGTTACTATGAGAAATCGACCATTCGGGTCACTTACTGTAGAAATATGTCTGAAATCTATGTTTTTCTTAACCATAATTGCCACCCCGCGGGCTTTGCTAGAAAATGTGGATTGAAATATCTGATCTGCCCATCTGCAGCGCAACTGTCTCTGCCCCAATGTTCTAATGTGAGTTTCTTGGAGGAACACAAGGTCGGCAGATAAAGACCTAAGATGTGAAAACACCTTAGCTCGTTTAATTGGGTGGCCCATGCCGCGGACATTCCAGCTCACCATGGTAACCCTCCCACGCACATCATCATCCCCAGGTACCATCAGAAGGTGTAAATTGTATTACATAAGCAGCGACATAATAATTTGCCTCAAACAAAAAAACAGGAAGACCACCAACACAAAAACACACACAAAACTCGGACTTTCCCTCCCCCCATCCCCACTCTCCCAAACAAAGTGAGAGAAAATATCCTAACATACTGTAAACGGGGGTTACTTCAACTATCTAGCCTGTTAAGCCCAAAGGCTAGCTAAAGGCTAAATTGTGAAACCGCTAGCTAGTTAACTACAAATTCAGTCGGCATCCCCTCCGATGAACAAACAAAATTACGGATCTGTTCAACAAAAAAAACGTTTCCCTTTGAAAAATTAGCAGGAACCCATCCTGTAAAATCATCCTATTCCTGAAACGAATTAAGCACATTAAACAAAGTTAAAGTTAAATCTATTGAGTCCAACGTCTACCTTTCGTGTGAATGACCATGTCCATGGCTCAGAGTTAACTCGTTCGCATGTTAGCCGACGCCCGCCGTCCACTCCGGGCCAGCGGCTTAAACATGGATAGACATGGGAGAGTCAGTGCACTTGGACAAAAGCTTGTATCCTCAGGATTTAAGCTTACTCGACAAGAGGGTGACCATGCCCCCACGTTGAGATTGGCTGAAACAGCTGGTCTGGAGACCAGCTAGTCAGTGTTAGTCTGTTAGCCGACATTAGCCCACCGTTGTCACCGGGCTGGGCGGCAGGTTATCCGCGAATAGTTTGGCCTCCTCCGGGGTGCTAAATATCGACGTGTCGATACCCTGGGTAACCCGGAGGCGAGCAGGGTAGATATATCCGGTTCGCAGGCCTGCCTCTTTGAGCTTCTTCCTCGTGACCTCGAAAAGACGACGTTGTTTCATTATCTCTGCCGGGAGATCAGGAAAAATGTGAATTTGCTTCCCATTGTAGTTCAGCGGGTATTGTTGTTGTGACAGTCGCATTATCCGCTCTTTCTGATGGCCGCTGTGGATCTTAACTATCATGACTCTGGGGTGCGCGAGATCGTTAGCCGGTTGTCCTCCCAGCCTATACGCCCTATCAACTTCTATGGGCATCGAGAAATGTTCTGCCCCCAACAAGTCCCGAATAAAGTTACCAATGAACTCCATGGGGCGGCCGCCTTCAATCTTTTCTGGTAGTCCGACCACTTTTATGTTCTGGCGTCTGGAGCGCGCCTCCAGATCAATAACTTTATCCTGGAGGGCCTTGTTAGCATATTCTAGCCTTAGCCACTGCTGCTCCAACTGAATTAGTCGAGTGTCATGGTCACTGCTCGCATCTTCTACCATAGATATCCGTGCTCCATGTTCAGTCAGAGTGGCTTGGGTAACTTGGAGGGACACCTCCAGGGTATTAAATCGGTCATCCATCTTCTTGCTCATTTCATTTATAGCTGTAAGAATGATGGCTGTTTCAGGAGTTCCTTCTGCCGATAGTGTGATTAGCTCCGGCTCTCCACCACTAGGCCGCTCCTCATCCAGTGACGATGCTGGGTTTTCATTAAATTTCCTGACGGCTGGCTGCTTTCTGGACGACTTCTGCGTTGTCATTTTATGTCGGTCTGTTATTACAGCAGTAGACACAACTTAAAGTGGGAGTTGTACTATAAATAGTCTTTTATTACTTAATCTCGATTTATCGGAGGGGAGCTCTAGCAAAACACGTCTATTACATCATATGCACACTAGCGCCCCCTAGAGTGCAGTCGACGCCAAATCATTGGATGGATTTAAGAGAGAGTTAGATAGACCTCTAGGGGCTAATGGAATCACGGATATACCGGGAGAAGGCATGCACGGGTTATTGATTGAGGACGATCAGCCATGATCACAATGAATGGCGGTGCTGCTTCGAAGGGCCGAATGGCCTCCTCCTGCGGCTATTTTCTATGTTTCTCTGTTTCTATGATGGAGTTACATGCTATAGTTTCCTGCCGAAGACAGATACAAAATGCTGGAGTAACTGCGGGAGAGGCAGCATATCTGGAGAGAACAATGGGTGACGTTTCGGGTCGGGACCCTTCTTCAGACTGAGAATCAGGGGAGAGTGAGACGAGAGATACGGAAAGGCAAGTTGTGAAAAAGACAGATGAAATCGGACGGTGATCCAGGAAGTGTGGAACGGTCATTGTTAGCTGGGGAAGGTAACAACGAGACATACAAACAGAAAAATTAATGTGATTGTGAATGATACCGAGATTGAAAATGTATCGCTTATTGGCGACGAGGATACACATCCACTTCTTCATTTGTGTCCTCCCTATAATTACGATATTCGGCTCGATTGGGGAATGCAATGTTGCTCATGACTGCGGAGCGCAATACATCCAGCCCGTGAAACTTTGCTTTATTGCCAATGACATCGTAGACGCGGCCAAGAGGAGAACGATTCTACACTTGCTCATTGAGAGCACCGCGCAAGCCTGGCGCGGTTCCTATTTCTCAGTTGGTGTCAACCAGGCAACAACACCGGTCCCCGATTCCATCAGTGGTCGTCAAACGGCACTGTCTCGTTGTGCGGAAACGATGACGGAGTGAGTCTGCGTAACCTACACACATCACGTGATCCTGCGTGCCTCCTCTATGTGTTTCCAAAAACTCATATTGACACTTCCTACTTGCAGCGGGAAGCGCTATCTACCGCCCTCGTTATTTATTCACAGAATGCTGGAGGAACTCAGCAGGTCAGGCAGCATCTCAGGGGCCGGGCAGGTGTACGGGGAAGGTGCTGTAATTCAGACCGAGGGCGATAAACTTGGAGGCAGATACAGCAGTTGCATTTAAGTGGGTTTCAGATTGGCAGGGACTGAGGTGTGAATGTACTGGGCGTAGGCAGACGCGGTTGGTATATCCTGGTTCGGGTTCAGGAAAGACAATACGGAGCTCAGGGCCTGTTTGTGTACTGTACTTTTCTTAGTTTTAACCGATATAACTACGACATCCAAACACGAATGTAAACAAGGAGGGGGAGCCGTTGCTTCAGTTGCCAACCACAAGAGCCGAAATATGAAATTCTGGTTTTCTTTTTGTTTAGTTTCAACTGACATCCTGCGGTCCAGTTTCCTTATGCGTTGAAATTAATTAATCAAATGATCATCTGGCGGTGAGTGTGCGGAAAGTGGGCCTGGAGGCTGACGTATAACCAGTAATAACTTTAGGACGAGAGGTATCCTCTGTTCAAGCTATTGTACGGTGCAGAAAGAGAGAAGGACTTCAAGCACGGTTTTTGGTAGGTCTTGAGCACTGCATTCAAGCTGCATAACCGACATGAGCAAACGGGTGACGGTTCCAAACAGCTTAATACACCCGTAAGAGTAAATGAGGCGCCCTTTTTAATGGGTTGACAGGTGCTTTAATAATGACGTCAAGGGAAAATGCCGTTCAGCCTTTCACAGGCTCATGGATTTTTAAGCAGTAATGATTGCTTATGTAAGGTGGAAAACAACACGGGTGGTTTGGATAGAGCAACAACCAATCAAGTCCAATGTTGAAGTATATATTAGTAATACTGTGGAGTATAATAGAGATGTGGGATAGGTTGTGAGAAAAAGTATCATATTTGACAGGCAGGTCTCCTTCAGTACAAGCAGGTGGGGAATTTTCTCTGCTTCTATGGGGGAACACCGCCCCTGCTCTGCATTATCGAATAACTAACAGCCTCAAGGCGAAGCAACTCCAGAACCTAAGGCATGTGAAACAGAGCATTCGGCCCATAATGTCTGTACTGAACATCGCTGTGTGCTCCTACCCCCTCACTTCCTTCCATATCCACCTGAAAGTGCAAAGCCTCTTAAACACAATTGTCCTATCTGCCCCCACCACCATCACTGGTAGAGCGTTCAAGGCACCCATCATTCTTTTTGTTTAAACCTTGCCTCGAAGACTCCTTTAAACTCTGCCCCTCTCACCTTAAAGGTGCCCGCTACACTTTCTAATTTGCGCCCTGGGGAGCCCTGGGGCTCTCTGCACTATGTCTCCCATAGTCTCACATAAACATAAAAACCATAACAAATACGTGCAGGAGTAGGCCATTCGGCCCTTCGAGCCTGCACCGCCATTCAATATGATCATGGCTGATCATCCAACTCAGTATCCCGTACCTGCCTTCTCTCCATACCCCCTGATCCCTTTAGCCACAAGGGCCACATCTAACTCCCTCTTAAATATAGCCAATGAACTGGCCTCAACTTGTATATTTTATATAGTTATATCACGTTTGTCTCTCATAATGAAAAAAATGGAACCGGTTCCATCCCGATACCGGTTCGGCCTGTGAATGCAGCTCACTATGACCGTGTGGATTTCCTTTGGGTTTTCTCGTTTCCTCCCACGCGCTAAAGACCCCCACGTTTGTAGGGAAATTGTCCGATTAGTTAATTGCTCCAAGTGTGTATGTTGAATAATCTTAGGGCCTGGATCGATGGGAATGTGGGAAAAATAAAATAGGATTAAACCCAGGAATTATTATAACTGGGTGGTTTATGGCCAGGCCGGGTTCGATGAGCCGCCGAGCCTCCATGTGCAACGTGCCTTCTATGACTGTAACCCTCTGCCTTCTTTCCTTGGTACTTTATGTGTTTATAAAAGATAAACCGATGTTATTTGTGCGGCCTCGCCTATGCTGCGTATGACTGTGTGGGGCGAGACTGCAGTGCACAGTCATATCCAGCCGTGTCACTGATTTGTGGTTTGGGGATCACGAGCAAAACCTTTTTCTCAGACGGTTCGTGCAAAGCAACAGTTAGGTCTCCGGGAACCTCTTCCTCATCTTCCGCACCAGATGTGACTATGCTAAGCAGAGACGTCGGTATTTGCCCTGGTGAGTGTTGGTACCAGAATAGAGTATGGTGACAGTAACCTGAATATACACATTTTAAGGCAACGCGGCGTCCGGCATCATTTTGTGCAGAGGAGGCATTTTTCAATCACTTCACTTAAAGATCTTCGAAAAAAAACGTCGCCTGGGATTATTTCTGCTTCAACGAACAGGAACACCGGTTATGGCTCGAAGGGCCGAATGGCCTACTCCTGCACCTATTTTTCTATGTTTTCTATGTTGAACAAATATTTGAGAGTCTGCTTCGCCTCCACAATGAGAGAGAATGTAAATCAACTGTACGATTTAGCGGCGGGAACGATATAACGAGAGGCTTATACTTGGGGCAGTCGTGCAATTGGTTCTCAACCGTTGTCCACTTAGACATTAGGTGCTTAAAACCGGAGTCTATTTCAAACATACCGTTTGATCACAGGTGATGTTGAAACTGACTAGGAAACCACACAGTATTCTACAATTTAAGGACAACGGGCAACTTGGTCTGCAGAGACAATATAGGCCGAAGCGGCTGTTGTCGTGAAATATGACTCTGACTCGATTATCGTATTGCATGTTAGTTTGACATTTTAGGTAGTTTTACTTAATTTCTAAATTGGAGTCATTATCTTTGTAATAAACAGAAAATGTTGCGGAGAAGTCAATGGTATCTTCTTCGTTTCCCAATTCTGAGGGAGGTTTGATGACTAGAAACACTGACTGTTTCCTGTTTCCACAGATGCGCCCTGACCTGCGTAGATTTTCCTGCAATTCCCTTTCAGATTTCCAGCATTTGCAGTTGTTATCAACGCTAATTTTATGTTGTTTGCCGTCGATTTTCCACGTTACACTTGTTTTAATATTAACCAACATTGACAACCTTGCCCTCGTTCAGCCGCTAACCAATGCTCATTCAAAGAACCGGAATAGCTACCGGCATAATTAAGGGCGAGTCTCACTCCCGTCACTCCCTCTTCTCCCCTTTCCCATCAGACAAGTGGTAAAGACGTGTAAATATGCATCCCTCCAGATTCAGATACAATTTCTTCCCAGTCGAACCATCTGGGAAGGCAACTGAACCACCTGAGGCCACTGAACAATCATAACAACATCTAGAGAATGGCCTTGAGCTACTATTCAACTATTTGAAGACAATCCGGCAATCTTCAATGTTACTTTACTGGAATATGTCTTGCAATAAATGTTATGCTCTGTATCGTGTATCTGTATACTGTGGACGGCTCGATTGTAATCATGGATAGTGTTTCCGCTGACTGGTGAGCACGCAACAAAAATCTTTCATTGTAGCGAGGGTAGACGAGACAATAAAGGGACTAAACTAAACTAAACTAAACTGAAGATACCATATATTTCTGTAATTAAAACCCTTATTCATAAAAGTAACCCTAAATAACAGAGTACATGGAATTCACAGCAACAAAAAAAAACAATCATAATTCATCCCACTTTTAAGTCCACGGAATCTTTCTACCATCTTACTCGATCCGTTCCACGATCATTTAGTTTTACTGACACTGAAACTGATGTACCCTTTCATTCACGAGATCGAGTTTCAGATTCTGACAAGTCTGCGCAGCAACGCGTTATGCAAATTTTTCACTTCAATGTAACGTGAAATAAATAGTGAATAGAAAAATAGTAAATAGAGTACGTTTTTCGAAAATGGGGTGTATAAATGAAGACAGACATCGGGTACAATGCGAATCACATCGAAGACCAAATAACCATACATTTATACAAACGTGTAGATTGGAATTGCAGATGCTGGCTGGTTGAAAGCGAAGATAGACGCAAAATGCTGGAGTAATTCAGCGGGTCAGGCATCATCTCCAGCGACAAGGAATAGATAACGTTTCTGGTCGAAACCCTTCTCCAGGTTGAATGATAGAGAAGGCCAAAACAAAACGGGGCCGGCAACAGATGACCTCAGGAAGAATAGAATACATATTGGCCCATTGTTGGCTGTATATTTCAGTATTTCGCTTCTTGGCTGTATAGCCATAGCCTCAGATTAAAAGGACATGACTTGAGAAAGGAGAATGCAGAGGCATTTCTCTCGTCGGCGGTTGGTGAATCTATGAACTTCATTGTCACAAATGGCTGCGGGGGCCATCCATTGACATTTCTAAGATGGAGATTGACAGATTCTTGATTAGTACGGGTGTGAGGGTTTATGGGGTGAAAGCAAGAGAATGTGGTTAAGAGGGAAAGATAGATCAGCCATGATTGAATTGCCCAATTGGCCTACTTCTGCCCCTATAACTTATGAAATTGAATGCACCGTTTATCAAGGGATCGGGCTTACCTATGATATTTTGGGATGTGGTATAGGTATTTGTTTGACTATTCTATATCGTGTTATGTCCTGCAGTATGTTACAGAGTGAGGGCCGTGGCTAGAAACTCGTTGTACGTGTCAGCTTATTAAATGTAACTGATAATTGTCCAGTGCTACTGGCCGGGGCAGCATTCGATCAGCTTCATTAGAGAGCCAACAACCTGTGTTCAGTCCTGACCTGCATTGCCAACTGTGGACCTTGCACTTCCTATGGGATCGCGTGCGTTTCTTCCGGAGACTTCGGTGTCCACACACGTCCAGGGGCCGTGTGGCAGTTAGTTTATTGGCCAATGTAAGTTGTTCCCCGTGTGCGGGTGAGTGGCGGAAAGTGAGGGGGTGCGGAATACGCGAAGGCATGCATTTGGTGCGAATGTACTGAGACGGAAATAAATCGGTGCGCTGAAAGGTTGATAACAAAAGAGACTGGACCAATAGGAGGCCCACTTTCGTTCTGTCTGACTCAATAACTAAGTTGCTTCGATCTCCACGGCACAAGGTAAATGTAATATCTGTTGCATCATAAGGAAACCGGAAAATGAACAACGCATTGCGAAATTGTCAACCGTGTTCTCTTCCCTGGAATAAATAACGTTTGGCCTGATTTACACGGAATTCGATCAATTTCTGATTGCTTTCAAGAATGGACTGGAAGCCTGTTCTGTTAGAATGAGTTAGATATACGGAATAAACGCTTAGCACGATCCTAATTTCTACATAAGAAAGCGAAAGAAGCAAGATGAACAGCATTTTTATTTCAAATAAAGGTATGTATGACAATTTCTTCCATAAAGTGGATATCTTTCTGGAAAATGTTGGCGTCTATTAAAATGTTCGAATGTTATTGATCTGCCACAACTCAGCTGCGAAAATAAGAATAACCTGGTATTTTATTGTTATAGAGGGAATCGAACGTCAAACAAAATGTACACAGGCGTGTATCCCGGTTAGTTGGTTAATCGGGTAACTACACTGCAAGCTTATTAGCCAAATACTCCGACTAATTTACAGAGTCGAACTTGGGGGCAATGCTACTGTTGGACCTACGGTATATTTTATCAGAATACAGTAATCGGTGAGGCAGAGCTTGGGGTGAACCACATCGGGTTGAATATCGGTAACAATAATTTTCTCAGAGAATGATGAAGATAGGCACCAAGTCGGCAAAGATTTCCACACCGGTGGGCGCTCTTCAAAATAACACTGTATATAATTTCTCAATTAATTCAATGAATTCTCTTTACATATACATAAAACTAATGCCACTGATAATAATATTATAACAATCGAGCTTGTCAGGGGATGAAAGGAGATAAGGGCAAGGGCACGAGAAGGGGCGATATGTGGTCAAGAGCTTTGTAAAATGGCATACAGCAGATGTTAAGAGAAAGGCAATAAAAGGCAAAGGCAATGACAGTGAGATGCAGATTTGAACGCCAAGGCGCTCCTGTACTTTAACAACGGTATATTTCACACTTCAAATTGCTGCAAATTATTTTGTTGTCTGTTCATCTCCAGTTTCAATAATGAGATCCCCTCCTCGCCTCATGAAACATTTAACAGATCACAGTTCATTCAAGGAGGAGAAGGTTGTGATGTATATATGCAACAATATGGTAAAGCTGCTATGTGATGTATACATGCAACAATATGGTAAAGCTGTGCCTGCGCATTTGCTAAAATACAGAGAGAGAGTTAAAATGGCGGTCTTGTGTCCACACCTGTGTTGTTTTGGTCTCTCACTCAACTGGCGGGAGGTGAACCAGATCAACGTGAATGACCGCCTGCAGAGCCTCCTCTCCAAATACGGTGACCTCTTCAAAGCAGAACTCGGGACGCACAAGGGCTTCGAAGTCGACATCTACATCGACCCGGCCCTACCACCGAAATTCATTAAGGCTCGACCAGTGCCGCTGGCCCGTCGCGATCGCGTTGATCGCGAATTAGGTCGCCTACAGTAGGAGAAAATCATAGAACCCGTTCAACACTCGAAATGGGCGGCACCGATTGACTCCATTGACAAGGCAGACGGTAGCGTGAGAATCTGCGGAGACTACAGGTTAATGGTGAATACAGCAGCTCGATCTCGGATTGATGAGTTGTTTACGAAGCTGGTGAAGGGGAAGCAGTTCACCAAACTTGACCTGTCCCACGCTTACGAGCAGTTGGTTTTGTCGTTCAGATGCCGTGAACTGTTGACGATAAATATGCATCGCGGTTCATTCCAATACACCAGAATGCCGTTTGGCATTTCAACAGTACCGGCTGTATTTCAGCGTACGATGGACAATCTTCTGGCAGGGATTTCTGGAGTGGCTGTGTATCTGCACGATCTGCTCGTCACAGGCAATTCCGAGGAAGAACACCTCGACAACTTCGAACAAGTCCTCCGCAGGCACCAAGATGCAGGCCTACGATTGAAACGGGGGAAATGCGCCTTTCTCGTCAATGAAGTCCAATACCTGGGCCATAAGGTGAGCGCTGAAGGGCTGCAGCCAGTGGATGAACGAGTCAAAGCCATCGATGAGCTGGCTCAACCGAAGAACGTCAGAGAACTGAAGGCGTTCCTTGGGATGCTGAACTATTACGGCAAATTTCTGCCTAATCTCTCAACCATGCTCGAACCGATTCATCAACTGCTGCGCAAAACGGTTCGATGGTAGCGGGAACCAGCTCAGCAGAATGCGTTCGCACAAATTAAGCAAAGCCGGAAATCGTCCAAAATTCTGACACACTACGACAGCAACAAGCCGCTCGTTCTCTCCTGCGACGCTTCCCCTTACGGAGTAGGGGCAGTGCTGTCACACGCCATGGAAGATGGCATGGAAGTGCCAATAGGCTACGCTTCACGCAGCATGAATAACGCCGAACGAAACTACACGCAGCGGGATAAGGAGGGTCTAGCTATAGTCTTCGGCGTCAAGAAGTTCCACACATACTTGTATGGACGTCGATTTATATCAACACCGACCACAAGCCGCTTCTTGGGTTGTTCAGTTACGACAAGGCCATTCCACTAATGGCTTCGCCGCGAGTGATTCGCTGGTCCCTAACACTGGCAGCGTACGATTACGACATCGCATACAAACCGGGCTAAGCCCACGCCAACATGTCAAAGGTGCGCCATACCATCCAGCTACCAATGGTCTCACAGAGCGCGCCATGCAGATGGTGAAGGCAGCGCTCCGCAAGATGTCGGGATCGCTGCAAACGCATGTCGCTCGATTCCTCATCTCGTATCATTCAACGCCGCGAACTTTTACAACGCAAAACGCCTGCTGAAATGCTGCTGAAAAGGAAAATTCGCACGTGTTTCAACATCGCGGTGCCAGATGAAAGAGCGACCATTGGTGACAAACAAGTCTCGCAAATGTTGCACCACTATTCGCGCCCAGCTCGAGAATTTGAGGAGGGAGACATCGTGCTAGTGCGCAATTGCGCGAGAGGGGAGAAATGGGTACCAGGACGCATCGCAAAGAAGCTAGGTTCTGTCTCGTATCAGGTCGAGGTTCACGTCAACGGGGTAGAAATCTGGAAACGTCACGCAGACCAGATTCTGAAAAGCGAAATCGACTCTCCCACAACCAATGAAATGGGAGATTCGATAGATTTCGACACGGGTATGCCCACAATGCGCGATGAAGACGTCAACGATAGAAGCCTCGCACAGGAAAACTTCCAAGAAAGCAAACAAGAAAGAAGCGTTGCACATAACAACGTCAACGAAAGCAACCACGATGACACCGTCGAGGACACGACATCAGAGCGCAACGAAGAAAGCAATTCAGGGCGTAAGCAGTACCCAAAGCGAAATAAAAAGCGACCGCATTACTACGGATTTTGAAAACGGACGATTTTGACAACGAACTTGACTATATGGACTTGGTTATATGGACAATGTAAACGCACGAAAAATTGGTTATCATTAGTGGAAAGGATTGTAACATGAATGCTCTTTCGGCATTACATTGAAGATGATACTCACATTCAAAATAAGAATTGGATACGTAAACTTTGATTTGGATTTAATTGCTTACAAAATGATGCATTTTTTTGGACTTACTTAAATTGTGTTTTGTTATAGAAGAATACTTAGGAAACTTAATGGATAAAAATCATTATGATTTTTTTTTAAGTATCACAATTCTAAGGGGGGAGATATGTGATGTATACATGCAACAATGTGGCAAAGCTGCTATGTGATGTATACATGCAACGATATGGTAAATCTGTGCCTGCGCAGTTGCTAAAATACACAGAGAGAGTTAAAATGGCGATCTTGTGTCCAGACGTCTGTGGTTTTGGTCTCCCACTCAATGCGTACTTTTGAGAATGATACTGAGTAGAACGTATCAAAGGCCATTTTGTTATTTTGAAGGGGAGTTTGTACAGTGTGGAAATCTTTTTTGACTTGGTGCAAATCTTTACTATTCTCCGCGAAAGTGCGTCCTGTTCATGTACCAACATTCACTGTGAGCTCCGAGACCGCAAAGCATTCGCGTGAATTATTTATCCTGCCTACCATTCCAACCCAACCAAATTAAATTCCGTGCGGCCACGGTAGCGCAGCGGTAGAGTTGCTGCCTTACTGCGCTTGCAGCGCCAGGGCCCCGGGTTTGATCCGGACTACTAGTGCTGGCTGTACGGAGTTGCTACGTTCTCCCCGTGACCACATGGGTTTTCTTCGAGATTTTCGGTTTCCTCCGACACTCCAAAGATGTACAGGTTTGTAGGTCAATTGGCTTGGTGTATGTGTAAATTGTCCCTAGTGTACGTAGGGTAGTGTTAATGCGTGGGGATCGCTGGTCGGTGCGGGCCTGTTTCTGCGCTGTATCTCTAAACTAAACTAAATTAAATTTATTTTTTGAATGAACGGAATCGTCTTCTAGTCGTTCATGCTCCACCCATCTGTTACGCCTCACCCCTCTCCCATGATAGAGTCGTGAAGCTTCCCATTTTTTTGCACCTTAGTCTGTGTGGATTCTGCACGTTATTCATGTGACCGCTTAGCTTTCCTTCGTGGGATTCGGGCTCCTCCACATCTCAAATGTCGTGCGCGATTGTAGGTTAATTGGCCGCTGTAAATTTGCTTTCATGCGTTGGGAGTGAATGCGAAAGTAGGAACTAGTGTGAACGGGTAAGTGATGGTCGACATGCACTCTGGTGACTGAACACCACCCAATTAATGGTGTCGTGGTTTGAAGAATTAATTCATTATAGAGTCAAAGACCCATACAGCATTGTAACAGGTCCTTCGACTTATCTTGCCCACAACGACCAACATGCCCCATCTGAAGACGTCTAAAGAAGGGTCTCGACCCGAAACGTCACCCATTTCTTCTCTCCAGAGATCCTGCCTGTCCCGCTGAGGTACTCCAGCATTTTTGTACACCCGCCTGCCTGCGTTTGGCCCATATCCTTCTAAACCTGTCCAATCCATATCCCTGTCTAAATGTTTCTTCAGAGTTGCGATCGTGCCTGCCTTAACTGCCTCCTCCAACACCTCGTTCCATACACAGCCACCGTAAGTGAGAAAACATTATCCCTCAGGTTCATATTTATCCCCCCCCCCTCCACCTTATATCCATGTCCTCCGATTCTTGCTTCCCCTATTCTGGGAAAGATATTCTGCATCTACCCGATGATTTACGATCTGCTTGAATGAACAGGAGAACGTGCAAACTACACACCGACTACGCCGAGGTCAGGTTCATATCCGTGTCTCTAGCCGCTATCTGAGCAGTGGAGTAACCCTGCTGAGCAGCTCTCTATCCAACCTGCACTAAAATAGCTTATTAATGGTGTTGTGATCATCGTAATCGGCGGGAGATGATCACAACTCACGGGAGACTTTGAAGAAAGAATTTCGGAATCCGAATAAAACAAGGAACATTCCGACTACCGCGTTTTCTGAGAAGCTGGGAACCTGCAAGACTTTCATTTCCAAACGGTTGTACAGAGAGGGACACGGAGCAGAGAATAGAAAAGAACTGGGACCAGTAACGGAAGGCAGAGATTCAGGGGTGACAGCTCTCAGCGAACAGCAAGCAAGCCACCGGCGCACGTGCGCAAATCGTACGAAACCGACTTTGGAATAATGAATGACAGGAAACCGCGAACAGGAACCAGTGTGAGGCTTGCATTGGTACACGGCGCCTGGTGTTTCTGTACGAGTGCATACTCATTTCCATCACTGTGCTGCTCAAAGTGCAGTAATAAACTGCAGAGTCGCTCAGCTCCAGACCTGATATGGTC
Organism: Rhinoraja longicauda; assembly: GCF_053455715.1. Taxonomy (NCBI): domain Eukaryota; kingdom Metazoa; phylum Chordata; class Chondrichthyes; order Rajiformes; family Arhynchobatidae; genus Rhinoraja; species Rhinoraja longicauda. Next base: position 1,911,509 of record NC_135968.1, on the reverse strand, counting down.
AAACTGATTAAATTACTCCCGGTGCGGAGATCGACAGAGAAACGACTTCCAGCAAACTCTGCTTTCCATTCATCGCCATCAGTGTCCTTACGTAAAGTGTACTCGGGCTCTGAGTCTGGCATCTGTCGATACCAGTATAAACTATAGACACCCGAGCTTTTGCTGTAGGTGCATTCCAACGTCACTGCTTCTCCTTCTGTCTTTACTGCTAACGGCGGCGACTGAGTGACAGAATCTCCACGGCCGTAACCTGTAAAAATAGATCCAAACGGAAAATGATCAGACCTGCGAGATTTCAAGGCAGTTTCATACCCTGTTACACTGGTAAAAGAGAACGTGAAATGCATGTGTGTCACTATTACTTATCAACAATGTTCCCCACGCCATCCAGATAATGAGGAACCACATGGTGTCTAACAGCTGGGTGGTTGATGTGTAGATAGATCCCTAATCAGCCGTCTGCAATCAGAGCGCTCCCTCGTTGTTGCTTCGTGTCTCAGCTGGCTTTCCAATAGCGGTGAGCGGGGTGGGGTCTGTCTGTTGACGGAACAGCTGCGCTGGAGTCACTGCCCTTATTAGGGAAAATCTGAGCCAATAAAAGCAAAATAGTTACCCAAGGAGCCCGGTGGTATATGAACAGCAAACGTAACGACACTAACCCTAACCCTAACCCTAACCCTAACCCTATACACTATACCTGAAAGTCGTTGTGCAATAAACGGCTCCCAAGTCATGTCTGCGAGTTTCATTAAGTATACTTTAGTTTAACTTAGTTCAGTTTAGTGCAGTTCACTTCAACTTATTTTAGTTTCATTTCGTTTAATTTAGTACCATTCAGTTCAGTTAAGTTAAGTTAGGTTCACCTTAGCTTAGTTTAGTTTAGTTTAGTTTAACATAGAAACATAGAAACATAGAAGGTCGGTGCATGAGCAGGCCATTTGGCCCTTCGAGCCAGCACCGCCATTCATTGTGATCATGGGTAATCATCTACAATCTGTGCCTGCTTTCTCCCCATTTCCCTTGATTCCACTAGCCCCTAGAGCTATATCTAACTCTCTTTTAAATTCATCAAGTGAATTGGCCTCCACTGCCTTCTGTGGCAGAGAATTCCACAAATTCACAAATCTCTGGGTGAAAAGGTTTCTTCTCACCTCAGCGTGGGAACGGGCTCTTCGGTCCAACCTGCCCACACCGACCAATATGTCCCGTCTACACTAATCCCACCACCCTGCGCTTGGCTCATATTCCACCATGCCTATCCTTTCCATGTACCTGTCTAAAATGTTGCGATAGTACTTGCCTCAACTACCTGCCCCGATAGCTCGATCCAGACACCCACCACCGGTGGGTAAAAATGTTACCCCTCTGGCTCCCATTAAATCCACACACACACACACACACACACACCTTAAACCTGTATCCTCTGGTTCTCTATTCCCCTATACGGGGCAAGTGACGCTGTGCGTTTACCCGATCTATTCCTCTCACGATGTTGTACACAACTGTAAGATCACCCTTCACCCCCCTGCGCGTCATGCAATAAATTCCTAGCCAATTCATCCTCACCCTTTAGCTCAGTGGCACGGGGGCACGGTGGCGTAACGGTAGAGCTAATCCCTTACTGCGCCAGACACTCGGGTTCGATCCTGACTACGGGTGGTTATCCGTACACAGTTTGTACGGTCTCCCCGTGACTTGCGTGGAATTTGTCCGAGATCTTGTTTTTCCGCCCACACCCCAAACACATACTTATTTGTGGGTTAATTGGCTTGTTATAAAATGTAAAGTTGGCCCTAGTGTGTGTAGGTATTGTTGATGTGCCGGGATCTGTGGTAGGTGCGGACTCTGTGAGCCGAAGGGCCAGTTTCCGCGTCATATCTCTGAACTGCACTAAACTAAACACATTCCCTTGTTTGCTGGCAATATCGTCGCGAGTCTTCTCTGCACCCTTTCCTTCTTGACAACATCTTTCATATGACATGGTGCCCTAAACGGATCGCAATACTTTAATGGTGGCCTTGCATCCTAACTCGAATCTATCTCGCATCGAATCTGTTCCTTGCGCTTCGATGCGGAAATGGGGATAATTTTTAACTCGAAGATAAATTTAAACAGAAAGTACATTTCGCCAGGCAATTAACGTAACCTATAGTTCCCCCGTTGACCCGCTCCTCGTAGTTCTTTCGTATTATGGTGCCTTAGAGTTCCTCATAAGGCCGAGCCGAGTTTCCCCTGTGACAGCGATGAGGACGTTTCCTTCCCCACCCAATCCCTTCATACCTAACCTGAAAAACGTTGACCGAGTCCCAACTGGGGAGGAAGCTGGGGTAGGCGGAAGTCACTCACCAGGTACGTCGGCAGCGCGTATGCTGTTTGTTGTGTCCCGCCGCCTGAGAATTCATCCCAACTCACTCAGTTTCTCTCGTCGTTGGCTTGCGGTATCATCGGTGCAGCTGAAACCCACCGACTCCCATTCTGCGCTCCGTGCTGAGGGCAGCGTCTGTGCGAACAGAATCTCCGTGACTGCGATCAGGAAAAAAATGGATTGGGTTTAGATTTATACTTGTCAGAGACACAGTGATAAACCATACTTTGCATGCTCGCCAGCAGATCAGATAACTATCCATAAACACAAACCGAATTGCAATACAGGGAATACAGCACATCAATTCCAGAGACATTCGTCCCACCTGACTGCATTTGGCCCATGTCCCCGCATGCTTGTCCTTTCCATGAACCTGCATAAAACTTTGCAGCAGTACCTGCCTCAAGTGCCTTCTCCGGCAGCTCGATCTATATCCCCACCACCCTTTGTGCGAAAAGGTTACCCCTCTGGTTCCTACTACATCCCCCCACTCTACACACACCTTAAACCTGCGTCCTCTGGTTCTCTATTCCCCTGCACGGGGCAAGTGACTCTGTGCCTTTACCCGATCTATTCCTCTGACCATTTTCTACACATTTGGAACATAACACTTTATCCTCCTGCGCTCCATGGAATAAAGTCATCGCCGACTCCTGCAGCTCAATGGCACGGCGGCAAGGTTGCGCAGCGGGAGAGTTACTTTCTTACTCCGCCACAGACCCTGATTCGATCCTGACGACGGGGCGCTAGTCTGTACATAATCTGTCCGCTCTCCCCGTGAATTGCGTGAGTTTTCTCCGAGATCTTGGGTTTCCGCCCACATTCCAAAGACGTACACGTTTGTAGGTAATTGGCTTGGTATAAAATGTAAAATGGCCCCTATATTATTTGTAGGGCAGTGTTGATGTACAAGGATAACCTGTAGATGCGGACTCGGTGCGCCGCAGGGCCTGTTTCCGCGCTTTAGCTCTGAACTACACTAAACTAAACTCAGCACCGCGGGTGCTGGCAACATTCTTGTAAGTCTTCTCTGCACCCTTTCCTGATTCACAACACAGTGCCCAAAATTAAACGCAATACTCTAAAGGTGGCCTCGCATCCTTATTCGCGTCTATCTCGCATCGATTCCGTTCGTTGTGGTACGATGTGGGAATGGGGATAATTTCTCACTCGGACACAAAATTAAACAGAAAGTATATTTCGCCAGGCAATCAACGTAAACTATGATTCCCTCATTTGCCTGCTCCTTACAGTTCCATCCTATTATGATGCCTCGGGGTTCCTAATAGTTCCCCCGTTTCCCTTGTTCCAGCGATGAGGATGTTTCCTTCCCCACCCAGTCACTACATGCCTAACCTGAAAGTACGCTGACCGAGGGAGGAAGTTGGGGGAGGCGGAAGTCAGTCACTTTACGCCCACTGTTACCACAGCGCCACCGGCACCAACAGGGGAGGTGAGAACATCCGAACAGCGCACCAGGTCGAGGCAGGAATTTCACAAACGGTTTGTCACAGGGAAAATGCGCGTATTTGCCATCTGGATTGCGTGCGGAGCATGCCTAATAGGTAAAATCGCAACAGTTAATCTGGCTGCTTATACCTACGGAACGTCGACCATCGTTGTGAATGCGAACCCGTCTAGTACTTCCCTCCATGTAGATAGAACCTTTGTACTCTAACCGACATCCGTAACACGTGGAGAAAGGGAATAGGTATAGGTATAGTTTCTGGTCGAGGCACTTCCTCTCGTCACTATACCCTTTGTGCATAGAGGCTGGCTGACCCGCTAAGTAACTCCAGCTTTTTGTGTGCTACTTCGATTTAAGTCAGCATCTGCAGTCCCTTCCTACCTGTAAGCCGCGGCAATGTTTGATTTTCCTCCAAATGCAAGGGAACTATTCGATGCATATCTACCCCAGTGTCGACATTGGGCTTTGTCTCTGGAAATGATTCGCTACAATAATAAGAAATTTATTCTGCACTCTCTATCTTGCCTGTATGTTGCCTGTATTAAACGTGCGTTTGATTTGATTGTATTTATGTATATTATCAGCTGATCCATATATTATATTCAGATCCCAATCATGGAGATTCCGTCACACAATCGCTGCCGTCAGCACAGAAGACAGAAGGAGAGTCGGTGACTTTCAACTGCGCCTATGATACCGCAGTAACGTACTACTACTTATTTTGGTATCGGCAGCATCAGGACGCAAGGTTCGAGTTCATACTGCTGAAATATTCAAGAGGATACGAGGAGAAAGCCGATATTGCAGGCGCTCGCTTCTCTGCCCGGCACCAGATCGATAGAAAATTATTCCCTTTAACCATTTCGGGGCTGAAACTGAACGACTCTGCAGTTTATTACTGCGCCCTCAGCCGCACGGTGATGAAAACCAGTGAAACCTTCCTACAAAATCACCAGCTTCTGCCTTGCCTGCAGCAGCTAGATACGTCTGCAGCGCGCATGGTGTTTGTGGTTTCCCACCGCCTGAAAATTCTTCCCAACTCACTCAGTTTCTCTCGTGGTTTGCTTGCGGTATCATCGGTGCAACTGGAGCCCACCGACTCCATTTCTGTGCTCCGTGATGAGGGCGGCGTCTGTGTGAACAGAATCGCCGTGACTGGGATCAGGAAAAGGCGTGGATTGGGTTTAGATTTATACTTGTCAGAGACACAGTGAGAAGCACTGCTTTGCATGCTCGCCAGCAGATCAGATAACTATGCATAAATACAAACCAAAGTGCAATAGCTAGAGCAACGGGAAAGATACAGAGTGCAGAACAAAAGTTCTCCGCATTGTAAAGCATCAATTCTAGAGACAAATTCAAATATCCACAATGGGGTAGATGTGCACCTACCTATGTACACAATGGGGTAGATGTACACCTACCTTCCTTGTAATTGAGGCAGTGCAGCGGAGGTTTACGAGATTGATCACTGAGATGTCGGGACTGTCATATGAGGAAAGATTGAAAAGACTAGCCTTGTATTCACCGGAGTTTAGTAGGATGAGAGGGGATCTTATAGAAACATATCAAATTATAAAAGGACTGGGCAAGCTAGATGCAGGGAAAATGTCCCCATTGTTGGGCGAGTCCAGAACCAGGGACCACAGTCTTTGGATAAAGGGGTGGCCATTTAAAACTGATGTGAGAAGGACCTTTTTCACCCAGAGAGTTGTGAATTTGTGAAATTCGCAGCCACAGAGTGGAGTCGAGGCCAAATCATTGGATGGATTTAAGAGAGAGTTATATAGAGCTCTAGGGGCTAATGGAATCACGGGTATACGGGGAGAAGGTAGGCACGGGTAATTGATTGTGGTCGATCAGCCATGATCACAATGAATGGCGGTGCTACCGTGAAGGGCCGAATGGCCTCCTCCTGCGCCTATTTTCTATGTTTCTCTGTTTCTATGATGGAGTTACATGCTATAGTACCCTGCCGAAGACAGATACAAAATGCTGGAGTAACTGCGGGACAGGCAGCATATCTGGAGAGAAGAATGGTTGACGTTTCGGGTCGGGATCCTTCTTCAGACTGACAATCAGGGGAGAGTAAGACGAGAGATATGGAAAGGCAAGTTGTGAAAACGACAGATTAAATCGGACGGTGATCCAGGAAATGTGGAATGGTCATTGTTAGCTGGGGGAAGGTAACAACGGGACATACAAACAGAACAATTCATGTGCTTGTGAATGATACCGAGATTGAAAATGTATCGCTTATTGGCGATGAGGATACACATCCACTTCTTCATTTGTGTCCTCCCTGTAATTACGACATTCGGCTCGAGTGGGGAATGCAATGTTGCTCATGACTGCGGAGCGCAATACATCCAGCCCGTGAAACTTTGCTTTATTGTCAGTAACATCGCAGACGCGGCCAAAAGGGGAGCGATTCTACATTTGCTCATTGATAGCACCGCGCAAACCTGGCGCAGTTCCTATTTCTCGGTTGGTGTCAACCAGGCAACAACACCGGTCCCCGATTCCATCAGTGGTCGTCAAACGGCACTGGCTCGTTGTGCGGAAACGCTGACGGAGTGAGTCTGCGTAACCTACACACATCACGTGATCCTGCGTGCCTCCTCTATGTGTTTCCAAAACCGCATATTGGCACTTCCTACTTGCAGCGGGAAGCCCTATCTACCGCCCTCGTTATTTATTCACAAAATGCTGGAGTAACTCAGCAGGTCAGGCAGCATCTCAGAAGAGAAGGAATGGGTGACGTTTCGGGGCGAGACCCTTCTTCAGACTGATGTCAGTGGGGGCGGGGTCTCGACCCGAAACGTCACCCATTCCCTCTCTCCTGAGATGCTGCTTGACCTGCTGAGTTACTCCAGCATTTTGTGAATAAATACCTTCGATTTATACCGGCATCTGCAGTTATTTTCCTACACTACCGCCCTCGTTATGTAGTTTGCCAGGACACCGGTCCCAACACGGTTCAAATGGATGCAGCTGCAACAAATTGTTTCACTTTTTGGCAGTAAGTTACATCAACCCTCATTTGCTGAGTCGGTATAACCACCGGGTGCTGGAAATGGTCCGAGTCAATTTGAGGCCAGGGCGGACGTTAGTGGCGAAGTTAATAATATTTGCCTGTACAGCCTGGTTCTAAGAGGCAGTCCACAAGCAGTAATCCACACAAAGGAGGCCAACTTGGGAGATTTGCGAGAATGGGTTTGGAGCAATGGATGCTCCATATGGACAACGGAGAAACAGGCATCGTCACAAACCCTGCTGTTACCTCCACCCATTTCACCCCCACCTGAGTCCGTCCACTAATTCTTTAATCCTCACTTCAATCCCCATTTCAGTCGTCTCTACCTGAAATGTCGGTAGTTTATTTTCGTACCCAACTTCTCGTCGACGCCGCTGAGGAGCAATTCAATATTCACAGAAACGTGTATACCACGTTCTTTTTTATTTGAGATGTTTTATTTGAGATAGTGTTAATGTGCGGGGATCGCTAGGCGGCGCGGACTCGTTGGGCCGAAGGGCCTGTTTCTCCGCTGTATATCTAACAAAAATCTTTAAAATCTAAACTTCACAGAAGAGTGTAACGTTGCGAGAAGCATCGATTGAGGCAGTGGGGAATATCGCTGTCGCGTGAAGAATAATCAAAAACATGATTTAAGTTGAGAAGAATTAGCATTAGGAGAAATCTCAGAGATATGTTTTTGTTGCGCAGAGAGTCGTTGATATTGGGAGGAAGCCTCCAGAGGAGCGGGTGGTACCAGATAGCATCACTACCTTCATAAGGGGGATTTACATAAAGAATTCGGCACAGGGCGCCGCGGTGGCGCAGTGGCAGAGTGGCAGCCTTACAGCGCTTGCAGCGCCGGAGATCACGACTACAGGTGCTTACTCAATATGCACGGAGTTTGTACTTTCTCCCCTTGACCTGCGTGGGTTTTCTCAGAGATCTGTTTCCTCCCACACTCCAAAGACGTGCAGGTATGTAGGAAATTGGCTCGGTAAATGTAAAAAATGTCCTTAGATTGTGTAGGATAGCGTTAACATGCGGGATCGCTGGTCGGCGCGGGCCCGGTGGGTCGAATGGCCCGTTTACGCCCTGTATCTCTAAAGGGAATAGGTGAAAGGCGTACCTTCCAAAGACGGCCAACCGTGATTGGTGCAGACGGTTAAAAATGCCGTCGCATTTCATTGTCAAGTATAGCCCTTCCCTGTACAAGGATCAGGAGGTGTTCATCCCCACCGGGATCTCTGCAAGCGGAACCACTTCCCGCGGAGAACACAGACCGTGTCGTGGCTTGGGAGGAAGTTGAGGTAGACGAGGTATAGAGGATAGAGCGATTGGGCACAGGGGTTCCCATTCGCTGACAGCCATTCCCCGCTCACCCTGTCCATTCCCCGCTCACAACCACAAACAGGGGAGATGAGAAGATCCGAAAGCCTCACAGCACTCAGTCGAGGAGGTCATTTACCAAACCATCCTTCATTGGAAAATGCGAAACTTCGCCATCTGGATTATGTGTGGAGCGTGTCTGACGTAAACCCGTAGCAAACGGTTCACGTGTTTTCATGTGAAAGGGATTGTATTCTGAGTGGCGAATGGAACCAGTCTAATTTCATACATGAAAATATAGTTGGGGTATTGTCCGTTACACCACCATAACTTGAGATACTGTGCCATTCAATTCAATAAACTGGGGTACTCTCCGATTCCCCTCTATTCTAATATGGACATTGGACTTTGTACATGGAACGGATGCGCTACAATGCTAATAACTATATACTGTACTATCCATCTTCCCGACGCTTCAAAGGCAAAATTGACCCTGTGCTCACTGTTATGTAATCCCGTCGCACTTCATTATAAGGTCGAACCATTCCCGGTATAAATCCCAGCAGGTGTTCTCTCCCAACGCTGTCTCTGCAAGCGGAACCATTTCCCGGGGAGAACGCAAACCGTGTCGTGGCTTGGGAGGAAGTTGAGGTAGACGGGGTATAGAGGGTGGAGCGATTCGGCACAGGGGATCCCATTCGCTGTCAATCAGTCCACGCTCACCCTGGTCAGAGCGTCACCACCACGAACAGGGGAGATGAGAAGATCCGAAACCCTCACAGCACTCAGTCGAGGAGGTCATTTACCAAACCATCCTTCATTGGAAAATGCGAAACTTCGCCATCTGGATTGTGTGTGGAGCGTGTCTGACAGGTAAACCCGTAGAAAAAATTCTGATGTTTTCATGTGAAAGGGATTACATTCCGAGTGACGACTGGAACCAGTCTACTTTGCCTTTTTCAAAATATATCTTGGGTATTGTGCATTCCAGTTCCATAACCTGTGTTACTGTGCCACTCATTTACATAAACTCGGGTACTGTCCGATTCAACTTACTTCTAATATGGTCATTGATCTTTGTGCATGGAACTGGTGCGATACAATGACTATATTCTGCATTCTTTATCTTTACTCTACCTACTGTACTCGCGTTTGATTTGATTGTATTTATGCATTGTATTAGCTGATCCGTTTGGATAGTATGTAATACAAAGCTCTTCCGCGTCTCTCGTTGCACGTATGACAACAACAAAACCAAACCAAATCCATATGTCCTTCAGATCCCAGTCATGGAGATTCCGTCACACAGTCGCCGCCTTCAGCAGAGAAGGCAGAACAAGGGTCGGTGACTTTCAGCTGCACCTACGCTACCGCAGAACAGTACTACGAGTTACATTGGTACCGGCATATTCCAGACTCAGGACCCGAGTTCATACTGTGGAAACGTTCACAAGGGGATGAGGAAAAGGCAGATTTTGCCCGTGCTCGCTTCTCTGCCCAGCTCCAGACCGGAGCAAAATACACTAGTTTAACCCTTTCGCGGCTGCAGCTCATCGACTCAGCAGTTTATTACTGCGCTCTGAGGAGCACAGTGATGAAAACCAGTTAAACCTTCCTACAAAAACACCTGCTCCTGCTTCGCTTTCTGAGCCGATATATGCCTGCACAGCGCATGCTGTTTGTGGTTTCCCGCCGCCATGAGAACTCATCCCACATCCACTCGGTTTCCCTTCTCCTCTGCGCCTTCTGCAACTTCCGCTGCTGTTTCGCTCTCACTTGCTTCAACTTGTATTCAGAATATACGTCTTACCATCCACAACATCTGCTGTCTCCTGCTCATTCTACAATATTTGAATTTTTACACCGACTTGGCTCCCTATCCCCATCGTGGCCATTGTTGTATTTATCATCAAATTCACAGCCTTCGCTGCGAGTCCCGAAGATTTTTAATTTCCAGCGATTGTCCTCATCAACTTTGTCCTTATCAACAGCCGCCCTCTAGTTCTCGCTCTCTTTATATTTGCACCTAGTTCCCCCTTTCTTTTTCCGTCAATCTCACTTCTCCATACTTATCTTCTCCCCCCCCACCCCACCCCACCCACACACACACACGCGCGCACACGTCGCTCTCTGCTTATTCCAGCTGCCTTATTCTCTTCTTCTGAATGAGTGAATGAATGAATGAATGAATGAATGAATGAATGAATGAATGAATGAATGAATGAATGAATGAATGAATGAATGAATGAATGAATGAATGGCCGAGTATGTACACATATAAGCAATGTACCTTGCAGTTCCGCTCGCAAGTAACAACACGAACATATATTAAACAATTAAGAAAAAAGCATAAAACATTAAAACATTAAGAATACAAAGTTACAGTTTGAACACGTGAGTGAAATAAATCAGAGCAAAAAAAACACTGCAGAATTTTGGTTATTCAGTAAAGCTACTACTGGCGGGGGAAAAAAAGCTGTTTTTATGTCTGAACGTGGCTGCTTTGACAATCCGGAGTCGCCTTCCAGAGGGAAATGCCTCAAAGAGTTTGTGGCCATGGTGAGAGGGGACAAAGATGATCTTGCCCGGTCGCTTCCTGGCCCTTGCAGTGTACAGTTCGTCACTGGGGGAAGGATGCAGCCACCAACATTCTCTGCTGGTCGAACGGTTCGTTGCAGACTACGGATGTCGTGCTTGGTGGCTGACCCAAACCAGACCATGATGGAGAAGGTGAGGACTGACTCTACGATGGCAGTATGGAATTGGACTATCACTGCGGAAGCAAATTGTGCTTCCTCAGTACATGTCAAGTCGGGTCTGGCCCCTTCTGCAGACTGAGTCTTCTGAACAAAAACGTCGCCTGTCCATTCCCTCGAAAGGTCCTCCCCGGTCCGTTGGTTTCCTCCAGTGCTTTGAGTTTTGCTCAAGGTTCCAGCATCTGCAGTTTCCTGTGTCTCCGCACTCAAATTAATCCAGTGCACGGAATGACTAAATTCTTTAAGAAATGTCACATGCTCAGTTCCCTGATGATGCTAGTGGCAATAGCAGAAGGCCGCGTTGCAAAATAATAATGCTTATTTAACGGAAGAAAACTTTCAATCTATGCTCCAGTGCAGAACTGATCTGTGATGCAAAAATAAACCAAACTACTGGCAGTTCAGGCAGCATCCGTGGAACAAAATAGACAGTATCTGGTCAAGATACTTCCTCTGAAGTGAAGGGGTGGGGGGGGGGATATTCGTCAATATGTCAGCGCTCCGAGAAAGCGTGGATTGCGACTTGTGCATCAAAGGGATAAGAAATGGGGCAGGGGTGTCAAACTAATTTTCACCCCGGGCCACATCAGCATTATGGTTGCCCTCAAAGGGCCGGTTGTAACTGTAAGGCTGTATAAATGTAACTAATCCTTAACATATTGTTAAATAACTGTCTGCATTTGATTATTATTTATTGAAGTGAACAAATATTGTACATGCATTAACATAAATGTAAAAATATATGTAAACACATTGACAAATTGGGCCCGTTCCTCGTAGGGTTCCCATTGCGACCTGGGGAAATCGCGTTTTTCTTTAAAATAAATTGTCTCTTAAAAAAAAAAAAGAATCTCAATTGGGGGGGGGGGGGAGAGGAGGGGAGGTGGAGAGGGGAGGGGTTGGTGAGGAGGGGAAAGGGGAGAGGGAGTCTCTGACACCTTCCTGCCAGCGGCCATCTTCTTTCTCCTTCACTGTGGTGCCTTGCTCCTCCAGGGGAGGGGGAGCGCAATTAAAGGCGGTACAGGGAAGGGGAGAGGGTGTGACCGAGGATCCTTGGACCCAAAGCCTCTCCTGTATTGGTGTAGCATCCTCAACCCCCTACTCAATCCCCCTTATCCCTCCTCTCCCTACCCCCCACTCTCCCATCTTCCCTGGCCCCCACTGTCCCCCTTCTCCCCCACTCTCACTCTCTCAACCCCCCACCAACACCCCCTCAACCCCACACCCTTGCTGTCCCCTTCCCCCACCCCTCCTCCCCATCCCCACTCTTCCCTCCTCCCCACCCCACCCTCCTCCCCAGGAGCACTCTCCCTCCCACCCCAACTCACACTCTCCTCCACCCCCCCATTGCCCACCACCCCTTTCCCCCACTCTCTCCTCCCCCCCCACCCCCCAAATTCTCTCCTCCCCAGCCCCACTCTCCCCCAGCCCCACTCTCTCCTCCACCCACCTCGCCCGCCCCCGCCTCCCCCACTCTCTTCTCCCCTCACCCCCCTCCCACCCCTACCCTCCCCTCCACCCACTCGTCCCACCTGCATTCTCACCGACCACCTCCCCCCTCTCTCCCCCACCCTCACTGTCCCCCTTCCCCCCTACCCCCCACTCTCTGCCCCCCACCACCACTCCCTCTCTTCTCCACCCACCCTCCCCCCTTTCACTCGGACTGTCCCTTTCCCCATCACCCACCTTTCCCTCCCTCCCCCACTCCTTCCCCCCACACTCCCCTGACCCTCACAGTCCCCCTTCCCTCTCACCCCCACTCTCTCTTCCCCCCACCCCTTCCCACTCTCCTCCCCTTCCTACCTCAACCCCTCCTTCCTCCCCAACCCCTCCCTCCTCACCCACCCCCTCCTCCCCCCCCTTTCACTCTCACTGTCCCCTTCCCCCACCCACCTTCTCCCCCTTTGCTTCCCCCACTCTTCCCTGACCCCCACTTCCCCCCTTCCCCTCACCCCCACTCTCTCTTCCCCCCCACCACCATCCCCCTACCCAGTCCCACGGCGGAGGTGGGAATACTCGAGTCAGGCGGCGGAGGTGGGACTACTCGAGTCGGGCGTGCCGGTCTGGGAGTGTGGGGAGGGGGGGAGAAGCGAGAGGAGAGAGGCGCGGCGGGAAGCCGCAGCGCAGCGGGCAGCTTCTTCTCCTCCTCCTTCAGCGGCCGCTTCCACCGATGGCGGCGTCGAGCAGGGCCGCTGCCACCGACGGCCCCGTCGCCACTTCAGAAAGATGGCGGAGCGTGAGGAGGCCGCCATCTTTCTGAAGTGGCGACGCCGCCATCGGTGGAAGCGGCCGCTGAGGGAGGAGGAGAAGAAGCTGCCCGCTGCGTTGCGGCCTGTGTGCGATAACGGTGCTGGGCCCGGGCGGGAGGGGGGACTCGAGGACGTCGTAGCGTGGGTTGAAGGGAAGGAGGAGGACCATCAGTCCGACCATCTCCCTCCTGCTCGGGAGTGTCCCCCGGGTGTGGGAGAGAGAGGGGAGTGAGGAGAGGGGAGTGAGGAGAGGGGAGTGAGGAGAGGGGAGTGAGGGGAGGGGAGTGAGGGGAGGGGAGGAGGTGATTGCGGGCAGGCGGCTCCGCTAACGGCGTCCATCTTGTGTGTGCGAGTGAGGAGAGGCCGTGCTGTCAGACGCACAGCACTTTGAAAAATGTGTTTAGCAATGATAGTTTGAAAGTTAAAAATGTCTGTAACGGAAAAGATATTCGACCAATGACAATTAAGCTCGCGCGGGCCACATAAAATGACGTGGCGGGCCGGATTCGGCCCGCGGGCCTTGTGTTTGACATATGTGCTATATGATCTCCCGGTTGTTAAACACGTCAACACCCCCCTCCCACTCCATTCTGGGCTTTCTGCGTTGGGCCTCCTGTCCGGGTGAGGCCCAACGCTAATTGGAGGAACAGCTCCTCCTATTTCGTTCGGGCAGCTTATAACCCAGCAGTATGAATATTGACATCTGTACCTTGAAGTAACCCTTGCTTTCTCTCTCTCTCTCTCCATCCCTCCCTATCCTCGTTCTTCGACCAGTCTGGCTGTTCTGCTGATTATATTTTATCTTCGTATGCTTCATTATCACATTCTCCTAACTAACAATGATCTACTCTGCATTTCCTGCATCCTCATCCTCCTTTGATACCTCGTTTTCACGACATACCTTTTATTATCTCTAGCCTCCCTCTGCCCTGTTTCACAGTGAAGGATCTCTACCCGAAACGTCACCCATTCCTACTATCACCCATTCCTACTTTCAAGCTGGAAAGGGTACAGAGATGATTTACGAGGGTTGTGCCAGAACTAGAGGGTCTGACCGAGACGGAGAGTTTAAGCAGGCTGCGACTCAATTCCCTGGAGCGCAGGAGGATGAATGATGATCTTATAGAGGTGTATAAAATCATGAAAGGAATAGACCGCCACAGAATCGCCCAGAGCAGGCGAATCGGGGACCGGAGGACATAGATTTAAGGTGAAGGGGAAAAGATTTAATCGGAATCTGAGGGGTAACTTTTTCACACAGAGGGCGGAGGGTGTGTGGAACAAGCTCAATGAGGAGGTAGTTGAGGCTGGGACTATCCCATAGTTTAAGAAGCAGTTGGCCAGGTACATGGATAGGACAGGTATGGAGGGATACGGACCAAACGCGGGCAGATGGGACAAGTGTAGCTGCGACATGTTTGCCGGTGTGGGTAAGTTCGGCCGGAGATCCTGTTTCTACGCTGCATCACTCTATGACTATGATTGCCAGCATAAGTCGCTGTTGACATAATAAAATTGGAGTTATGTTTGGCAGCCTCCTACCCCCAGTTTACCCTGCACCAATGCCCACACCTCTGAAACTACCGCATTGCTGCCTCCATGACTTTTATTTGTGAGATGACAATAGACAATAGACAATAGGTGTAGGAGTAGGCCATTCGGCCCTTCGAGCCATCACCACCATTCAATGTGATCATGGCTGATCATTCTCAATCGGCACCCATTCCTGCCTTCTCCCCATACCCCCTGACTCCGCTATCCTTACGAGCTCTATCTAGCTCTCTCTTCAATGCTTTCAGAGACTTGGCCTCCACTGCCTTCTCAGACAGTGAATTCCACAGATTTACAACTCTCTGACTGAAAATGTTTTTCCTATCTCCGTTCTAAATGGCCTACCCCTTATTCTTACACTGTGGCTCCCGGTTCTGGACTCCCCCAACATTGGGAACATGTTTCCTGCCTCTAACCTGTCCAACCCCTTAATAATCTTATATGTTTCGATAAGATCCCCTCTCATCCTTCTAAATTCCAGTGTATACAAGCCGAGCCGCTCCAGTCTTTCAACATACGACAGTCCCGCGTGAGACTGTGAGAAACGGTCATATACATTATTTGGTATTACTGTTGCCACTGCTGCATCGGAGCGACATTCCGGAACCCGCAAGGTTTCGCGCTGCCATTTCTAGCACGGATTAAATCGCATTGTTTCTGTTCCGGATACTGGTTTTGAATTTTTGTATTTGTTTCCGTATTTTCCTCTGGAAACTGGCCGAACATTATTCCGCCTTCGGTCTTTCCAGCGACCCCTACAGTCCACTACAGCGTCCTTAAACACTACTTGCTTGGCAGTTATTTTGGGCGCACCATAGCCCCTGAAACGTTGTTTCTCTCATAACTGGAATGTCGAAGCAAAGCTCGATCAGTCTGCCTTGACGATCCTTTAAAGCGATCAGCAACCCGTTATCCAACGTTTCTCTTTGCTCCAGAGAAGCCAAAAGATAGTTCAATTTGGTACGATTTCACTCCATCATCTTGTGCGGCACAGAGTAAAGTTACTCGGAAGAACAAAGTCCTTCCATATGGTTAAAGTGGAGAATGGTTAAAGGAAGCTGAATACTTTTGCCTTTGAAAAAATAACATTCTCATAACATTCTTAAAAGTTGTATAATTAAATGTTATACTTTTTATTTGCAGTTTCTAACATTAATAACTTCCACACTTTAATTTGAATATATTAAATTTTCTGATAGGAGGCTCACATTTGAAATAATGCCATGACAGTGAATTCCATGTTGAGAGGTGACCGTTTCTTCAATTCGGGCGCAATCAGGGAGATAGGTAAATGTTCGTGTTACCAAGGATTTCGTGCCTCATTTCAGAGGTGCAACGGTGGCGCAGCCGTAGCGCTGCTGCCTTCTTGCACCGGAAACCCGGGTTCGATACTGACTACGCTTGTCTGAATGGTGTTTGCCCTTCTCTCCGTGATCTTCGTTATTTTTCTCCGAGATCTTCGGTTGCCACCCACATTCCAAATGCGCACAGGTTTGTATGTTAGTTGACTTGGTATAAAATGTAAATTGTCCCTAGTGGGTGGGACAAGTGTTAATATGCGGGGATCGCTGTAGGGTCTGTTGCCGCGCTCTATCTCTAAAAACAGGGGGGGGGAATGAGTAATCAACAAAAGCGCATTCGATAAATAATGCAGCGCCAGAGACCCGGGTTCGATTTTGACTACGGGCGTTGTGTGTGCGGTGTTCGTACGTTCTCCCTGTTCAAAGGTGGCGCCGTAGATGCTCAACTATGTGGTGGGTGCGGCTCACAGTATTGTGATTTGATGGTTTTTGTTTGCAAACTGCAGCAATACCTGTTTGGATTTATGTACTATTACATAAAATATAAATAGATAGTAAAAGCTCCTATTTAAGGAAATTAAAATGTGGAGCAGATTAAAAGGGTCCAAAAGACTTTCTCACCCCTACGATGTATTATTTTACGGTTCTTTCTCTGAAATTGTATTCCGCATTTGATTTTTTGCAGCAAACGTGGTGGCAGTGGCAATCCTTTCCCAGGGAAAATGCGGTATTTCCAGCTGTGTCAGTCGTTACCTGGTGTCCACGGCGGTGACGGATCTGCTGGTCATTATCACAGCGGTGATATTCAGCCGGATCAGCGCCACTTACGCTGCGGGCAGCTTCCTGTCCATTACCCCGGTGTGCAGCATGAGCAGTGTCCTAATTTATGCGGCCAGGGACAGTTCAGTCTGGTTGACGGTCGCTTTCACTTTCGACCGATTTGTCGCCATTGCCGACCAGAACCTTAAAACAACTTACTGTACACAGAGGTCAGCGGCCGTGGTTATTGGCTTGGTTTGCGGTCTGAGCTGTTTAAAAAACATCCCATTTTATTTATCTACAAACATCCCGACGTAATTAACGGCGTCCCCTGGTACTGTAACGTGAAGTCAACCTTCCACAGTTTTCCAATGCGGAAGGCCTTTGCCTGGATCGATTGCTTTCTCACCCCTTGGCTCCCTTTCCTCCTGATCCTGCTGCTCAACGCTCTGACGTTCAGGCACATTATGTTCGCCAGGAGAGCCCGCAGGAGGCTTCGGGCGGGCGGACCGGTGGACAACCGGAGCAACCCGGAAACTGAGAGCCGCAAGAAGTCGATCACCTTACTCTTTGCCATCTCTGGCAGTTTCATCCTCCTGTGGATGTAAACTTCCTCTACGTTGAAATCACCAAAGACAACTATTCCGCTGGCTTCAACTTAAAGGACCCCACGTTCGTGTTCCGGGAAGTGGGCAACATTTTGCAGCTGCTGAGTTCCTGCTCCAATACCTGCATTTATGACGTGACCCAGACCAAATTTAGACAGCAGCGGAAGAATCTGGTCAAAATTCCTCTCCGTCTGATTTTTCAATGATTTTTAAAAAAAACTGCTGTAGAGATTAGATGCACAGATTCAGAGAATATGAACTAAAACACGAGGCCCTACAGCCCAAGAGATCATGGTCCTCTCAGTCCTTGCTCCGTGGCTAGTAAATAACCTTCTTCTAATGCCGGTTCAACTACAAGTTGAATGATCCGATAGCGATGTTTGTACTTCTCATACTGCCCCCCTTTCTAGAGCGTGACCGCGCTCAGAATAGAGCATTCAGTCTTTACTACATCCGTGCGAAATACAAGTCAATTCTTCTATCAATCTAAACAATGACCTGAAAAGATACCTTTCCATGTCCACAAGAGATGCTGCATCGTCCACTGGGTTATTTCACCACGTTTTATTCTTCTCAAGGCCCCAGCATTTGCAGTTCATTGTTTCCCCTTCCACAATAAAGCTGCTTAAGTTTAGTTCGCCGGTATTCATTTTCACGGAAAATACTGCCACGTATTATCTATTTATCTATCTATCTATTTATCTATCTATCTATCTATCTATCTATCTATCTATCTATCTATCTATCTATCTATCTATCTATCTATCTATCTATCTATCTATCTATCTATCTATCTATCTATCTATCTATCTATCTATCTATCTATCTATCTATCTATCTATCTATCTATCTATCTATCTATCTATCTATCTATCTATCTATCTATCTATCTATCTATCTATCTATCTATCTATCTATCTATCTATCTATCTATCTATCTATCTATCTATCTATCTATCTATCTATCTATCTATCTATCTATCTATCTATCTATCTATCTATCTATCTATCTATCTATCTATCTATCTATCTATCTATCTATCTATCTATCTATCTATCTATCTATCTATCTATCTATCTATCTATCTATCTATCTATCTATCTATCTATCTATCTATCTATCTATCTATCTATCTATCTATCTATCTACCTACCTACCAACCTACCTACCCACCTACCTACCTACCTACCTACATACCTACCTACATACCCACCCACCTAACTACCTACCTACCTACCTACCTACCTAAAAACCCACCCACCTAACTACCTACCTACCTACCTACAAACCTGCCTACCTACCTACCTACCTACCCACCCACCCAGCTGCCTACCTACCTACCTATCTACCTAACTACGTACCTAGCTACCTTCCTACCAATCTACCGACCTACATACCTACCTCCATACCTACCAACCCACATTACTACCTACCTACCTACTTACCGACCGACCTACCTACCTACTTACCGACCGACCAACCTACCTGCCTACCTACCTACCTATCTATCTATCTATCTACCTACCTACCTATCTAACTACCTACGTATATCTATCTATCTATCTATCTATCTATCTATCTATCTATCTATCTCTTTATCCATCTATTTATCTATCTATCTATTGATATACCTATCTGTCTATCTATGTGTCAGTCTGAATATCTCTATCTATCCGTCTATCGGTCTGCCTGTTCACTTGTCTGTCAGCCTATTTGACTGTTAATCTGCTATCAATCTGTCTGTATGTCCCTCTATGGTTCATCTTTTTTTATTCTTTGCGATTTTTTAAATTGTTAATGCCGCAGTGTTTTGATGGCCCACCTTTATTACTCGTGGTTCTGCGTTCGCGGCACATAACTGTACAGTACGGATGGAGGGCAATGCGAATATGGAAGATAGAAACAAAAAGCTGAAGTAACTCAGCGAGACAGACAGCTTCTCTTGAGAGAGGAACATGGGAAGTTTCGGGTCGAGACCCTTCTTCAGATTGGTTTGAGAAAAGGGAAACGAGGGATATAGAGGGTGATGTGGAGAGATAAAGAACAACGAATGAAATGTATGCAAAAATGTAACGATGATAAAGGAAACGGGCCACTGTAAGCTGTTGGTAGGGTGAAAATGAGAAGCTAGTGCGACTTGAGTTGGAGAGGAACAGTGAGAGAGAGAAGGAATGTCGGGGCAACATGAAATGAGAGAAATTAATATTCATTCCACTCTGCTGCAAGCTGCCCAAGCGAAATATGAGATGCTGTACCTCCAATTTGTGTTTAGCCTTACTCACTCTGACAATGGAGGAGACCGAGAGCAGAAAGGTCTGTGTAGAAATGGGAAGGAGAATTAAAGTGTCCAGGAACCGGGAGATCAGGTTGGTTAACGCGGGCTGAGCGAAGGTAAGTTTACCTATTCTGCAAGGAAAACGCACTGCTAAGGATTCGGCTGGGATTTGATACCCACGCCAGAAAACAATAGTAAGTGCGTCACAACTGCTCTTGCAGCTCGTATCTAGCACATCGGCAACAAAGAATATATTTTTAGTTACTCCAACCCTCTGTGCAAAATAATTTACTGAATGGAAGCACATGCTATTCGATTGTTTGATTTTACTTGCAGTTCATTTATTTTTAGTGCTGTGTGGGTCATTATAACGGTACAAAATACAACATTTGCAGGGCGTTCAATAACTCCAGCCTTCCTTCAAGGGGACAGGAGCCGGATTCCGGATTAAATCCTTCTGTCTCTTGCGCCAAAGGCTTAGCCACATCATACCAAATATTACACGACTATTTCGTAAACTAATATTTGCCTCAGATTATCCTTACCCCCTTAGAGACCCCCATCCCCGCCTCTGCAGCTCACGTTGCACACCAATTATGAAACAGAAAAATAATTATAACCTAGTAAAAAAAGTCGTAGAGTCATGGAGTTACGCTGCGTGGAAACATGCCCTTCGGCTAAACCTCCTAGGCCGATCAACATTTTCCATCCATGTTAGTCCCACCGGCCTGCATTCCACCCATATCCCTCGAAACCTGTCCTATCCATGTACCTTGCTAATTGTTTCTTAATCGTCTCGATAGTCCCCGTCTTAACGACCTCCGTCATTTCGTTCTATACACCCACCGCCCTTTGTGTGAAAAGGTTACCCCTCTGAATCCTATTAAATTCTCCCCACCCCTTCACCTTAAATCTTAGTCCTCTGCTTCTCGATTCCCCTACTCTGTGCAAGAGATTTTGTGCGTCTACCCGAACTATTCCTCTCATTATTGTATATACCTCTATAAGATCACCCCTCGCCCTGGTGGAAGTTTATAACATAATGAGAGTCATACATATGTTTTTCCCAAGGTTCAAATGTCAAAGACTAGAGGCCATTAAGTTTACAGGGGCAATGCTTAAATGGTATGTGCAGGGCAGGTGCTGTAATTCAGACCGAGGGTGATAAACGCGCTGCCACGGCTGAACTTGGAGGCAGATACAGCAGTTGCATTTAAGTGGGTTTCAGATTGGCAGGGACTGATGTGTGAATGTAATGTGCCTAGCCAGACGCGGTTGGTATATCCTGGTTCAGGTTCAGCAAAGACAATACGGATCTCAGGGCCTGTTTCTCTGCTGTACTTTTCTCAGTTATAACCGATATAACTATGACATCCAATCACGAATATGCGCAAGGAGGGGGAGCCGTTGCTTCAGTTGCCAAACACAAGAGCCGAAATATTAAAATCTGGTTTTCTTTTTGTTTAGTTTCAACTGACATCCTGCGGTCTAGTTTCCTTATGCGTTGAAATTAATTAATCAAATGTTCATTTGGCGGTCAAATGTTCATTTGTGCGGAAAGTGGGCCTGGAGGCTGAGGTGTGACCAGTAATAACTTTAGGAAGAACGAGAGTTATCCTCTGTTCAAGCTATTGGACGGTGCAGAAAGGGAGAAGGACTTCAAGCATGGTTTTAGTAAGATTAAATGAGGCGCACTTTTTAATGGGTTGACATGTGCTTTAATAATGACGTCAAGGGAAAATGCCGTCCAGCCTTTCACAGGCTCATGGATTTTTAAGCAGTAATGGTTGCTTATCTAAGGTGGAAAGCAACACGGGTGGTTTGGATAGAGCAACAACCAATCAAGTACAACGTTGAAGTCTATATTAGTAATAGGGAGGAGTATAACAGAGTTGTGATATAGGTTGTGAGAAAAAGTATCATCTTTGACAGGCAGGTCCCCTTCAGTACAAGCAGGTGGGGAATTTCCTCTGCTTCTATGGGGGAACAGCGCCCCTGCTCTCCATTATCGGATAACTAACAGCCTCAAGGCGAAGCAACTCCATGTGAAACAGAGCCTTCGGCCCATAATGTCTGTACCGAACTTCGCTGTGTGCTCCCACCCCTCACTTCCCTCCATATCCACCTGACAATGCAAAGCCTCTTAAATGCAATTGTCCTATCTGCCCCCACCACCATCACTGGTAGAGCGTTCAAGGCACCCACCATTCTCTGTGTTAAAACCTTGCCTCGAAGACTCCTTTAAATTCTGCCCCTCTCACCTTAAAGGTGCCCGCTATACTTTCTAATTTGCACCCTAGGGATAAGGTTTCCAACTCTCTACGCTATGTCTCCCATAATCTTCTATATTTTATATTGTTATACCACGTTTGTCTCTCATAATGAAAAAAATGGAACCAGTGCCACCCTGATTCCGGCTGTGAATGCAGCTCACTGTGACCGTGTGGATTTCCTCCGGGTTTTCTGGTTTCCCCCCACACGCTAAAGACGCCCAAATTTGTAGGGAAATTCGCCGAATAGTTAATTGCTCCAAGTGTGTATGTTGAATGATCTTAGGGCCTGGTTCGATAGGAATGTGGGAAAAATAAAATAGGATTAAGCCAGGCTTCTTATACAGGCTTGATTTCCTTTCCAGATCTGTATAGTGAGAGTGCAAGAAAATCTTTTTTTGTACAGAGGAGGCATTTCTCAGTCGCTTCACTTAAAGACCGAAAAAAAACGTCGCCTGGGATTATTTCTGCTTCAACAAACAGGAGCAACGGTGCTCGCTCGAAGGCCCGAATGGCCTAGTCCTGCACCGATTTCTCTATGTTTTCGTGCCGTGAAATATGACTCTGACTCTATTATCGCATTGCATGTTACTTTGACATTTTAGGTAGTTTTAGTTCATTTCTAAATTGGAGTCATTTTCTTTGTAATAAACAGAAAATATTGCGGAGAAGACACTTGGATCTTTCTCGTTTCCCAATTCTGAGGAACGTTTGATGACTAGAAACACTGGCAGTTTCCGCTTTCCACAAATGCCCCCAAACCTGCGGAGATTTTCCTGCAATTCCCTTGCAGATTTCTAGCATTTGCAGTTGTTATCAATGCTAATTTTATGTTGTTTGCCGTTCTTCAATACTCAGGAGATTTTCCAAAAGTCTGAGGTGGCAAAAATATAACTGCGATTGTGCCAGTCATATGGGGCATATTGTAACTCGATGCATTTTCACAGAACAAGGCTCGGGAAACTTTGCCTCCATCCCGATCATCGCCCTCCCCAATATATCCCGAAAGTGAGACTTGCATAGAAACATAGAAAACGTAGAAAATAGGTGCAGGAGTAGGCCATTCGGCCCTTCGAGCCTGCACCACCATTCAATATGATCATGGCTGATCATCCAACTCAGTATCCCGTACCTGCCTTCTCTCTATACCCCCGATCCCTTTAGCCACAAGGGCCACATCTAACTCCCTCTTAAATATAGCCAATGAACTGGCCTCAACTACCTTCTGTGGCAGAGAATTTCACAGATTCACCACTCTCTGTGTGAAAAAACACTTTCCCCCTTAAATTAACTGTGACCCCTTGTTCTGGACATCCCCAACATCGGGAACAATCTTCCTGCATCTAGCCTGTCCAACTCCTTAAGAATGTTGTACGTTTCACTCGGCTCTGCGTCTGGGGTCCCCGCACCCAGCTCCTCTCTCTGCCTCTGTTCCCTGAGCTAATAGCCTAAAGCTATTTCTCTTCATATTGCTTAACATTACCTCAACTTCGCAAACCAGTCGATTTTCCACATTAAACTACAGAGCCGCTCAGCTACAGACCTGTGATGGTCAAACTGACTAATTTACTCCTGGTGCGGAGTTCGCCAGAGAAACGACTTTCAGCAAACTCCGCTTTCCAATCATCGCCATCAGTGTCTTTGCGTACAGTGTACTTGGGCTTTGAGTCTGGCATCTGTCGATACCAGTATAAACTGTAGTAACCCTGGCTTTTGCTGTAGGTGCATTCCAACGTCACTGCTTCTCCTTCTGTCTTTACTGCCAATGGCGGCGACTGAGTGACAGAATCTCCACGGCCGTGATCTGTAAAGATAGATCCAAACGGAAAATGATCAGACCTGCGAGATTTCAAGTCCCAGTTTCATACCCTGTTACACTAGTAAAAGAGAACGTGAAATGCATGTGTGTCGCTATTACTTATTAACAATGTTCCCCACGCCATCCAGATAATGAGGAACCACATGGCGTCTAACAGCTGGGTTGTTGATGTGTAGATAGATCCATTCTGGCGCATCGTTCCCTAATCAGCCGTCTGCAATCAGAGCGCCCCTTGTTGTTGCTTCGTGTCTCAGCTGGCTCTCCAATAGCGGTGAGCGGGGTGGGGTCTGTCTGTTGACGGAACAGCTGCGATTGAGTCACTGCCCTTATTAGGGAAAATCTGAGCCAATAAAAGCAAAATAGTTACCCAAGGAGCCCGGTGGTATATGAAGAGCAAACGTAACGACACTAACCCTAACCCTAATCACAACCTAACCCTATACACTATACCTGAAAGTCGTTGTGCATTGATCGGCTCCCAAATCATGTCTGCGAGTTTCGTTAAGTATAGTTTAGTTTAACTTAGTTTAGTTTAGTGCAGTTCAGTTCAACTTATTTTAGTTTCATTTCGTTTAATTTAGTACAATTCAGTTCAGTTAAGTTAAGTTAGGTTTACCTTAGCTTAGTTTAGTTTAGTTTAGTTTAACATAGAAACATAGAAACATAGAAGATCGGTGCATGAGCAGGCCATTTGGCCCTTCGAGCCAGCACCGCCATTCATTGTGATCATGGCTGATCATCTACAATCAGTGCCTGCTTTCCCCCATTCCCCTTGATTCCACTGGCCCCTAGAGCTCTATCTAACTCTCTTTTAAATTCATCAAGTGAATTGGCCTCCACTGCCTTCTGTGGCAGAGAATTCCACAAATTCACAACTCTCTGGGTGAAAAGGTTTCTTCTCACCTCGGCGTGGGAACGGGCTCTTCGGTCCAACCTGCGCAGGCCGACCAATATGTCCCGCCTACACTAATTCCACCACCCTGCGCTTGGCCCATATTCCACCACGCCTATCCTTTCCATTTACCTGTCTAAAATGTTGCGATAGTACTTGCCTCGACTACCTGCCCCGAAAGCTCGATCCAGACACCCACCACCGGTGGGTAAAAATGTTACCCCTCTGGTTCCTATTAAATCCACACACACACACGCACACCTTAAACCTGTATCCTCTGGTTCTCTATTCCCATATACGGGGCAAGTGACGCTGTGCTTTTACCCGATCTATTCCTCTCACGATGTTGTACACCTCTGTAAGTTCACCCTTCACCCCCCTGCGCGTCATGCAATAAAGTCCTAGTCAATTCATCCTCACCCTTTAGCTCGGTGGCACGGGGGCACGGTGGCGTAACGGTATAGCTACTCCCTTACTGCGCCAGACACTCGGGTTCGGTCCTGACTACGGTTGGTGTCCGTACACAGCTTGTCCGCTCTCCCCGTGACTTGCGTGGATTTTGTCCGATATCTTGTGTTTCCGCCCACACTCTAAACACATACTTATTTGTAGGTTAATTGACTTGTTATAAAATGTAAAGTTGGCCCTAGTGTGTGTAGGTTTTGTTGATGTGCGGGGATCTGTGGTAGGTGCGGACTCTGTGAGCCGAAGGGCCAGTTTCCGCGCCATATCTCTGAACTGCACTAAACTAAACACAGTCCCTTGTTTGCTGGCAAAATCGTCGCGAGTCTTCTCTGCGCCCTTTCCTTCTTGAAAACATCTTTCATATGACATGGTGCCCTAAACGGATCGCAATACTTTAATGGTGGCCTTGCATCCTAACTCGAAACTATCTCGCATCGAATCTGTTCCTAGCGCTTCGATGCGGAAATGGGGATAATTTTTAACTCGAAGATAAATTTAAACAGAAAGTACATTTCGCCAGGCAATTAACGTAACCCATAGTTTCCCCGTTGACACGCTCCTCATACTTCCTTTATATTATGGTGCCTTAGAGTTCCTCATAAGGCCGAGCCGAGTTTCCCCTGTGACAGCGATGAGGACGTTTCCTTCCCCACCCAATCCCTTCATGCCTAACCTGAAAAACGTTGACCGAGTCCCAACTGGGGAGGAAGCTGGGGTAGGCGGAAGTCACTCACTAGGTACGTCGGCAGCGCGCATGCTGTTTGTGGTATCCCGCCGCCTGAGAATTCTTCCCAACCTACTCAGTTTCTCTCGTGGTTGGCTTGCGGTATCATCGGTGCAGCTGAAACCCACCGACTCCCATTCTGCGCTCCGTGCTGAGGGCAGCATCTGTGCGAACAGAATCTCCGTGACTGAGATCAGGAAAAAAAATGGATTGGGTTTAGATTTATACATATCAGAGACACAGTGATAAACCATACTTTGCATGCTCGCCAGCAGATCAGATAACTATACATAAATACAAACAATTCAAACCGAATTGCAATAGATAGAGCAAAGGGAAAGATACAGAGTGCAGAATAAAGTTCTCCCCATTGTAGCACATCAATTCCAGAGACATTCGTCCCACCTGACTGCATTTGGCCCATGTCCCCGCATGCCTGTCCTTTCCATGAACCTGCCTAAAACTTTACGGCAGTAGCTGCCTCAAGTGCCTTCTCCGGCAGCTCGATCCATACACAAACCACCCTTTGTGCGAAAAGGTTACCTTTCTCGTTCCTATTACATCCCCCCACCCTACACACACCTTAAACCTGTGTCCTCTGGTTCCCTATTCCATGCACGGGGTAAGTGACTCTGTGCCTTTACCCGATCTATCCCTTTGACGATTTTCTACACATTTGGAACATAACACTTTATCCTCCAGCGCTCCGTGGAATGACGTCCTAGCCTACTAAAACTCTCCCTGCAGCGCAATGGCACGGCGGCAAGGTTGTGCAGCGGGAGAGTTACTTTCTTACTCCGCCACAGACCCGGATTCGATCCTGACTACGGGGTGCTAGTCTGTACATAATTTGTACGCTCTCCTCGTGAATTGCGTGGGTTTTCTCCGAGATCTTGGGTTTCCACCCACAGTCCAAAGAAGTACATGTTTGTGGGTTAATTGGCTTGGTATAAAATGTAAAATGCTCCCTCTATTGTTTGTAGGGCAGTGTTGATGTACAGGGATAACCTGTAGATGCGGACTCGGTGCGCCGAAGGGCCTGTTTCCGCGCTTTAGCTCTGAACTACACTAAACTAAACTCAGCACCGCGGGTGCTGGCAACATTCTTGTAAGTCTTCTCTGCACCCTTTCCTGATTCACAACACTGTGCCCAAAATTTAACGCAATACTCTAAAGGTGGCTTTGCATCCTTATTCGCGTCTATTTCCCATCGATTCCGTTCGTTGTGGTTCGATGTGGGAATGGGGATAATTTCTCACTCGGACACAAATTTAAACAGAAAGTATATTTCGCCAGGCAATCAACGTAAACTATGATTCCCTCATTGGCCTGCTCCTTACAGTTCCATCCTATTATGATGCCTCAGGGTTCCTAATAGTTCCCCCGTTTCCCTTGTTGCAGCGATGAGGATGTTTCCTTCCCCACCCAATCACTACATGTCTAACCTGAAAGTACGCTGACCGAGGGAGGAGGTTTGGGAAGGCGGAAGTCAGTCACTTTACGCCCACTGTTACCACGGCGCCACCGGCACCAACAGGGGAGGCGAGAACATCCGAACATCGCACCAGGTCGAGGAAGGAATTTCACAAACGGTTTGTCACAGGGAAAATGCGCGTATTTGCCATCTGGATTGTGTGCGGAGCATGCCTAATAGGTAAAATCGCAACAGTTAATCGAGCTACTTATACCTACGGAACGTCGACCATCGTTGTGAATGCGAACCCGTCTAGTACTTCCCTTCATGTAGATAGAACTCTGGTACTGTAACCGACATCCGTAACCCATGGAAAAAGGGAATAGGTATAGGTATAGTTTCTGGTCGAGACACATCCTCTCGCCACCTACACCTTTTGTGCATAGAGGCTGGCTGACCCGCTGAGTTACTCCAGCTTTTTGTGTCCTACTTCGGTTCAGCATCTGCAGTTCCTTCCTACCTGTAAGCCGCGGCAATATTTGATTTTCCTCCATATGCAAGGGAACTATTCGATGCATATCTACCCCAGTGTCGACATTGGGCTTTGTCTCTGGAAATGATACGCTACAATAATAATAACTTTATTCTGCACTCTCTATCTTGCCTGTATCTATCTATTGAACGTGCGTTTGATTTGATTGTATTTATGTATATTATCAGCTAATCCATATATTTTAATTCAGATCCCAATCATGGAGATTCCGTCACACAATCGCTGCCGTCGGCACAGAAGACAGAAGGAGAGTCGGTGACTTTCAACTGCGCCTATGATACCGCACAAACGTACTACTACTTATTTTGGTATCGGCAGCATCAGGACGCAAGGCCCGAGTTCATACTGCTGAAATATTCAAGAGGATCCGAGGAGAAAGCCAATTTTGCAGGAGCTCGCTTTTCTGCCCGGCACGATAGAAAATTATTCCCTTTAACCATTTCGGGGCTGAAACTGAGCGACTCTGCAGTTTATTACTGCGCCCTCAGCCGCACAGTGATGAAAACCAGTGAAACCTTCCTACAAAAACATCAGCTTCTGCCTTGCCTGCTGCACCCACATACGTCTGCAGCGCCATGGTGTTTGTGGTTTCCCGCCGCCTGAAAATTCTTCCCAATTCACTCAGTGTCTCTCGTGGTTTGTTTGCGGTATCATCGGTGAAGCTGGAACCCACCGACTCCCTTTCTGTGCTCCGTGTTGAGGGCGGCGTCTGTGTGAACAGAATCGCCATTACTGGGATCAGGAAAAGGCGTGGTTTGGGTTTAGATTTATACTTGTCAGAGACACGGTGAGAAGCTCTGCTTTGCATGCTCGCCAGCAGATCAGATAACTATCCATAAATACAATCTAAAGTGCAATAGCTAGAGCAACGGGAAAGATACCGAGTGAAGAACAAAAGTTCTCCGCATTGTAAAACTTCAATTCTAGAGACAAATTCAAATATCCACAATGGGGTAGATGTACACCAACCTATGTACACAATGGGGTAGATGTACACCTACCTGATGTACACAATGGGGTAGATGTACACCTACCTATGTACACAATGGGTTAGATGTACACCTACCTTCCTTGTAATTGAGGCAGTGCAGCGGAGGTTCACGAGATTGATCACTGAGATGGCGGGACTGTCATATGAGGAAAGATTGAAAAGACTAGCCTTGTATTCACCGGAGTTTAGTAGGATGAGAGGGGATCTTATAGAAACATATCAAACTATAAAAGGACTGGGCAAGCTAGATGCAGGGAAAATGTCCCCATTGTTGGGCGAGTCCAGACCCAGGGGCCACAGTCTTAGAATAAAGGGGTGGCCATTTAAAACTGATGTGAGAAGGACCTTTTTCACCCAGAGAGTTGTGAATTTCTGGAATTCCCTGCCACAGAGTGCAGTCGACGCCAAATCATTGGATGGATTTAAGAGAGAGTTAGATAGACCTCTAGGGGCTAATGGAATCACGGATATACCGGGAGAAGGCATGCACGGGTTATTGATTGTGGACGATCAGCCATGATCACAATGAATGGCGGTGCTGCTTCGAAGGGCCGAATGGCCTCCTCCTGCGGCTATTTTCTATGTTTCTCTGTTTCTTTAAAAAAAAATTATTTTATAATTGATTACAATGCATATAACAACAACAGTAAACCCCATCCCTCCCCTTCCCTACATAATCATGAAAACAAACAAACAAAAACAAACAAATAAATAAATAAAAATACATTTAAAAAAAACATAACTACAATGTAACAAAAAAAGACAAAAGCACAAAAACATGAGGCAAGGTAATTTTCACAAGTCAAATATTTCAGTATTTTCACTGCTGGATTCAAAGAAGGTACAAAAGCATGTGGCATTGAGGGGATAGTTTTACTTGTCCTTAATATGCTGCAGCATTAGGTTCCATATGTTGAAAAACTTTTGAGGGTTGCCAGACAATTCATATCTCAACCTCTCTATGTGTAATATGCCCATTAATTCTCTTAACCAAGTCTTAAACTGAGGAGCAGAGTCTGATTTCCATAGTTTCAAAATACATCTGTTGGCAATTACCATACCATAAACCAAGATTGTGCGAGCATTATGGTCTAGCTTCTCAAGCGTTGTGGAATACCCGAATAGAGCAGTTTCAGGGTCCGGAGTTAAAGTGACGTTTAAAACAGTGGAGTACCATTGAAATAAAAGACACCAAAAGTTGTGAAGTTTTGGACAAGTCCAAAAGTGGTGAGCGAGTGTACCCTCAGCGGTCTTGCATCTATTACACAAAGGTGAGAGATCAGGAAAGATTTTATGCAGCTTAACCTTAGAGTAGTGTAATCTGTGTATAACCTTGAATTGAATCAGTTGTAGCCTAGAATTAATAGAACAGGATTTTATACTTTTCAGTACTTCCTTCCAGACATCGTCATCAATTTCAATGTTAAGGTCTTCTTCCCAGGTTTGTTTTATTTTTAAAGTAGATTTATCTAGTTTGTTTAAAAAGATACCTACAAACGATGAGATTAGGTTCTTTGCTTCCGGGAGACCCAGCAAAATTTTGGACAACAAGTCGTCTTCGGGCAGGGACTCAAAAAGCGAATTGTTTTGTCGAACATAATTTCTCAGCTGTAAGTACCTGAAGAATTGAGTTTTGGGCAATGAGAACTTGGATTGTAGCTGATCAAATGATGCAAAGTGTCTATTTATGTAAAGATCTTTTATTGTAACTATCCCTT
Organism: Rhinoraja longicauda; assembly: GCF_053455715.1. Lineage (NCBI taxonomy): Eukaryota > Metazoa > Chordata > Chondrichthyes > Rajiformes > Arhynchobatidae > Rhinoraja > Rhinoraja longicauda. Next base: position 1,880,985 of record NC_135968.1, on the reverse strand, counting down.
TACAGCTCCATTCTTTGAATGCTGTGTCTGTAAATGATGGGGGGAAAGCGTGGTTATGCCAGATTGGGGCGTGCATTGACGTATTCGGAAGCTCACAAGCTTTCCTAATTTGGTGCCATATTCTCTGAGCATTGGACAGAGTGAAGTGATCCTCTCTAAGAGAGGTGAGAGATCTGGGTAATGAAAAAAGGAGAGCAGGGAGAGAAGTTTTTGGGGTTAAGCTTTTTTCAATCGCCAGCCAAGGTGGCAGGTCATATCCAACTCCCCGTTCATATGCATACTGCCAGTATACCATGACTCTAACATTGGCCGCCCAATAGTAATATAAAAAGCACGGTAACCCCAGTCCCCCATGTTCCCTCGTTTTTTGAAGATAAGCTTTTGAGATCCTGTGTGCTTTATATCCCCAAATAAATGGCATAATGATAGAATCGATTAACTTAAAGTAGGATTTGGGGATAAAAACAGGAACATTCTGAAATAAATACAGAAATCTCGGCAGGGAGACCATCTTTACTGCGTTCACGCGGCCAATCAAGGAAATAGGCAACGTTCTCCATTTCTCTATGTTCTCCTTTAGCTTGTTCAACCTTTCGGTAAAGTTAATTTTAAAAAGGGTCTTGGGGTTTTTAGATATTTTAATGCCCAGATATTTTATACTATCCGGATTTGTTTTAAACTGCATGTTGGCTAAGAATACAGGGTCTAATTCTGCTGTTATCGATATAAGTTCACTCTTCTGCCAGTTTATAGTGTAACCTGAGACCTCGCCAAAGGAATTAATAAGCTGGAATAGGTAAGGAACAGAATGTTCTGGGTCAGATACAAAGATGGCAATATCATCCGCATAAAGCGAAATCTTATGTTCCACCCCACCCAGTATTATCGGTTTTATAAGCGCATGCCCTCTTATGCCGATTGCCAGCGGCTCAATGGCTAACGCAAAGAGGAGCGGCGAGAGGGGGCAGCCCTGACGCGTACCCCTCTGAAGGGCAAAAGGGGGTGACCTATCCTGGTTTGTGAGTATGGAAGCGGTGGGATGAGCATATATAAGACGTACCCAGGAAATAAAAGAGGCTCCAAGACCAAACTCTTCCAGCACTCTGAATAAATATCCCCACTCAACCTGATCGAAAGCTTTTTCTGCGTCTAAACACAGAATGGCTTGTTTGGAAGAACTATCGAATTTGTGATACATAATGTTCATTACTCTTCTAACATTAAAGAAAGAGAACCTATTGGGGATGAACCCGGTCTGATCCGTATGGATAATGGATTCTATACACTTATTTAGTCTAGTCGCCATTATTTTAGTAAAAATCTTGAAATCCAAATTAAGCATAGAAATTGGTCGGTATGAGGAGGGATTGGTTTCATCCCTATCTTGTTTCAATAAGAGAGAAATATTAGCATTGTACAATGACGGTGGGAGCTTTTTCAACTCGATTGAGTGGGAGAGCATCCTGTGCAGAATCGGAGTTACCTGGTCAGCAAACTTCTTATAAAATTCGACTCCAAAACCGTCTGGCCCAGGGCTCTTGCCGTTTTGCAACGACCTAATTGCATCCTTGATTTCTACAGAGGAGGGTTCTGAGTTTAAGGCCTCACAAGAGGCACTATCTAATTTTGGTATGTCCAACTTTTTTAACCATGCATTGATATCACCGTTAGCTTTGGATTTATACAGCTCTTGATAATACTCCTCAAAGCGTTCATTTATTAATTTTGGATCGGTTAAAGCAACACCCTTGCCTGATTTCATTATATGTATGGCCCTACTTGCTTGTTGCCCTCTAAGCTGACGGGCTAACAATGTATGCGGTTTGTCCCCTAATTCAAAATATCGCTGTTTCAGTCGCAGTAGCTGGTCACTGACTTGATTTGTTAGAATCGTGTTATACTCATATTTAAGACTGAGCATATTTTGCAGCGTTTGGGGGTTGTTTGTGCTCCGATACAACGTCTCCATTGGAGAAAGCTCCGAATCAATTTCTTGTAGACGTCTCTCTCTGGATTTCTTTAAAGACGCTTCATACGAAATAATATGACCCCTCATAACTGCCTTGAAAGCTTCCCACAAGGTGGAGTCCGAGACATCAGAAGTGTCATTGGTCTCCAAATATTCTGTAATTTTTTCAGACATGTATTTACAGAAAGTTCCATCATTAAGCAAGGAAAGGCGTAGTCGCCATTTAGCACATCGTTTAGACAGCTTAAAGTCAAAGATAATTGAGGTTGGAGCGTGATCTGAGATCAAAATGTTATGATATTTGGTATTTATTACATTAGGTATGAGTTTCGAGTCTAATAAAAAATAATCGATACGAGAGTATGAATTGTGCATTTTAGAAAAAAAAGAGTATTCTCTGTCTGTGGGATGCTGTATCCTCCAAATGTCAACTAAATTGGTGGAGGAGATGAGATTTTTCAAAACCGTGGATGCATTCGAAGGGCTACACATTTTATTTGATGACCTATCCAGGTGCCAGTCATGGATTGTGTTATGGTCCCCTGCAACAATCACATTCGTATTAGAAAGGTCAGGTAGCTTATCAAAGATTTTGCGAAAGAAAGCTGCATCATCAATATTCGGACCATAAATGTTAAGCAGTGTTACATGAACAGAGTAAAGGTACCCAGTTACTATGAGAAATCGACCATTCGGGTCACTTACTGTAGAAATATGTCTGAAATCTATGTTTTTCTTAACCATAATTGCCACCCCGCGGGCTTTGCTAGAAAATGTGGATTGAAATATCTGATCTGCCCATCTGCAGCGCAACTGTCTCTGCCCCAATGTTCTAATGTGAGTTTCTTGGAGGAACACAAGGTCGGCAGATAAAGACCTAAGATGTGAAAACACCTTAGCTCGTTTAATTGGGTGGCCCATGCCGCGGACATTCCAGCTCACCATGGTAACCCTCCCACGCACATCATCATCCCCAGGTACCATCAGAAGGTGTAAATTGTATTACATAAGCAGCGACATAATAATTTGCCTCAAACAAAAAAACAGGAAGACCACCAACACAAAAACACACACAAAACTCGGACTTTCCCTCCCCCCATCCCCACTCTCCCAAACAAAGTGAGAGAAAATATCCTAACATACTGTAAACGGGGGTTACTTCAACTATCTAGCCTGTTAAGCCCAAAGGCTAGCTAAAGGCTAAATTGTGAAACCGCTAGCTAGTTAACTACAAATTCAGTCGGCATCCCCTCCGATGAACAAACAAAATTACGGATCTGTTCAACAAAAAAAACGTTTCCCTTTGAAAAATTAGCAGGAACCCATCCTGTAAAATCATCCTATTCCTGAAACGAATTAAGCACATTAAACAAAGTTAAAGTTAAATCTATTGAGTCCAACGTCTACCTTTCGTGTGAATGACCATGTCCATGGCTCAGAGTTAACTCGTTCGCATGTTAGCCGACGCCCGCCGTCCACTCCGGGCCAGCGGCTTAAACATGGATAGACATGGGAGAGTCAGTGCACTTGGACAAAAGCTTGTATCCTCAGGATTTAAGCTTACTCGACAAGAGGGTGACCATGCCCCCACGTTGAGATTGGCTGAAACAGCTGGTCTGGAGACCAGCTAGTCAGTGTTAGTCTGTTAGCCGACATTAGCCCACCGTTGTCACCGGGCTGGGCGGCAGGTTATCCGCGAATAGTTTGGCCTCCTCCGGGGTGCTAAATATCGACGTGTCGATACCCTGGGTAACCCGGAGGCGAGCAGGGTAGATATATCCGGTTCGCAGGCCTGCCTCTTTGAGCTTCTTCCTCGTGACATCGAAAAGACGACGTTGTTTCATTATCTCTGCCGGGAGATCAGGAAAAATGTGAATTTGCTTCCCATTGTAGTTCAGCGGGTATTGTTGTTGTGACAGTCGCATTATCCGCTCTTTCTGATGGCCGCTGTGGATCTTAACTATCATGACTCTGGGGTGCGCGAGATCGTTAGCCGGTTGTCCTCCCAGCCTATACGCCCTATCAACTTCTATGGGCATCGAGAAATGTTCTGCCCCCAACAAGTCCCGAATAAAGTTACCAATGAACTCCATGGGGCGGCCGCCTTCAATCTTTTCTGGTAGTCCGACCACTTTTATGTTCTGGCGTCTGGAGCGCGCCTCCAGATCAATAACTTTATCCTGGAGGGCCTTGTTAGCATATTCTAGCCTTAGCCACTGCTGCTCCAACTGAATTAGTCGAGTGTCATGGTCACTGCTCGCATCTTCTACCATAGATATCCGTGCTCCATGTTCAGTCAGAGTGGCTTGGGTAACTTGGAGGGACACCTCCAGGGTATTAAATCGGTCATCCATCTTCTTGCTCATTTCATTTATAGCTGTAAGAATGATGGCTGTTTCAGGAGTTCCTTCTGCCGATAGTGTGATTAGCTCCGGCTCTCCACCACTAGGCCGCTCCTCATCCAGTGACGATGCTGGGTTTTCATTAAATTTCCTGACGGCTGGCTGCTTTCTGGACGACTTCTGCGTTGTCATTTTATGTCGGTCTGTTATTACAGCAGTAGACACAACTTAAAGTGGGAGTTGTACTATAAATAGTCTTTTATTACTTAATCTCGATTTATCGGAGGGGAGCTCTAGCAAAACACGTCTATTACATCATATGCACACTAGCGCCCCCTAGAGTGCAGTCGACGCCAAATCATTGGATGGATTTAAGAGAGAGTTAGATAGACCTCTAGGGGCTAATGGAATCACGGATATACCGGGAGAAGGCATGCACGGGTTATTGATTGTGGACGATCAGCCATGATCACAATGAATGGCGGTGCTGCTTCGAAGGGCCGAATGGCCTCCTCCTGCGGCTATTTTCTATGTTTCTCTGTTTCTATGATGGAGTTACATGCTATAGTTCCCTGCCGAAGACAGATACAAAATGCTGGAGTAACTGCGGGAGAGGCAGCATATCTGGAGAGAACAATGGGTGACGTTTCGGGTCGGGACCCTTCTTCAGACTGAGAATCAGGGGAGAGTGAGACGAGAGATATGGAAAGGCAAGTTGTGAAAAAGACAGATGAAATCGGACGGTGATCCAGGAAGTGTGGAACGGTCATTGTTAGCTGGGGAAGGTAACAACGAGACATACAAACAGAAAAATTAATGTGATTGTGAATGATACCGAGATTGAAAATGTATCGCTTATTGGCGACGAGGATACACATCCACTTCTTCATTTGTGTCCTCCCTATAATTACGATATTCGGCTCGATTGGGGAATGCAATGTTGCTCATGACTGCGGAGCGCAATACATCCAGCCCGTGAAACTTTGCTTTATTGCCAATGACATCGTAGACGCGGCCAAGAGGAGAGCGATTCTACACTTGCTCATTGAGAGCACCGCGCAAGCCTGGCGCGGTTCCTATTTCTCAGTTGGTGTCAACCAGGCAACAACACCGGTCCCCGATTCCATCAGTGGTCGTCAAACGGCACTGTCTCGTTGTGCGGAAACGATGACGGAGTGAGTCTGCGTAACCTACACACATCACGTGATCCTGCGTGCCTCCTCTATGTGTTTCCAAAAACTCATATTGACACTTCCTACTTGCAGCGGGAAGCGCTATCTACCGCCCTCGTTATTTATTCACAGAATGCTGGAGGAACTCAGCAGGTCAGGCAGCATCTCAGGGGCCGGGCAGGTGTACGGGGAAGGTGCTGTAATTCAGACCGAGGGCGATAAACTTGGAGGCAGATACAGCAGTTGCATTTAAGTGGGTTTCAGATTGGCAGGGACTGAGGTGTGATTGTACTGTGCGTAGGCATACGCGGTTGGTATATCCTGGTTCGGGTTCAGGAAAGACAATACGGAGCTCAGGGCCTGTTTGTGTACTGTACTTTTCTTAGTTTTAACCGATATAACTACGACATCCAAACACGAATGTAAACAAGGAGGGGGAGCCGTTGCTTCAGTTGCCAACCACAAGAGCCGAAATATGAAATTCTGGTTTTCTTTTTGTTTAGTTTCAACTGACATCCTGCGGTCCAGTTTCCTTATGCGTTGAAATTAATTAATCAAATGATCATCTGGCGGTGAGTGTGCGGAAAGTGGGCCTGGAGGCTGACGTATAACCAGTAATAACTTTAGGAAGAACGAGAGGTATCCTCTGTTCAAGCTATTGTACGGTGCAGAAAGAGAGAAGGACTTCAAGCACGGTTTTTGGTAGGTCTTGAGCACTGCATTCAAGCTGCATAACCGACATGAGCAAACGGGTGACGGTTCCAAACAGCTTAATACACCCGTAAGAGTAAATGAGGCGCCCTTTTTAATGGGTTGACAGGTGCTTTAATAATGACGTCAAGGGAAAATGCCGTTCAGCCTTTCACAGGCTCATGGATTTTTAAGCAGTAATGATTGCTTATGTAAGGTGGAAAACAACACGGGTGGTTTGGATAGAGCAACAACCAATCAAGTACAATGTTGAAGTATATATTAGTAATACTGTGGAGTATAATAGAGATGTGGGATAGGTTGTGAGAAAAAGTATCATATTTGACAGGCAGGTCTCCTTCAGTGCAAGCAGGTGGGGAATTTTCTCTGCTTCTATGGGGGAACACCGCCCCTGCTCTGCATTATCGAATAACTAACAGCCTCAAGGCGAAGCAACTCCAGAACCTAGGGCATGAGAAACAGAGCATTCGGCTCATAATGTCTGTACCGAACATCGCTGTGTGCTCCCACCCCATCATTTCCCTCCATATCCACCTCAAAGTGCAAAGCCTCTTAAATGCAATTGTCCCATCTGCCCCCACCACCATCACTGGTAGAGCGTTCAAGGCACCCATCATTCTTTTTGTTAAAACCTTGCCTCGAAGACTCCTTTAAACTCTGCCCCTCTCACCTTAAAGGTGCCCGCTACACTTTCTAATTTGCGCCCTGGGGATAAGGTTTCCGACTCTCTACACTATGTCTCCCATAGTCTCACATAAACATAAAAAACATAACAAATACGTGCAGGAGTAGGCCATTCGGCCCTTCGAGCCTGCACCGCCATTCAATATGATCATGGCTGATCATCCAACTCAATATCCCGTACCTGCCTTCTCTCCATACCCCTGATCCCTTTAGCCACAAGGGCCACATCTAACTCCCTCTTAAATATAGCCAATGAACTGGCCTCAACTTGTATATTTTATATAGTTATATCACGTTTGTCTCTCATAATGAAAAAAATGGAACCGGTTCCATCCCGATAACGGTTCCGCTTGTGAATGCAGCTCACAATGACCGTGTGGATTTCCTTCGTGTTTTATGGTTACCTCCCACGCGCTAAAGACCCCCACGTTTGTAGGGAAATTGTCCGATTAGTTAATTGCTCCAAGTGTGTATGTTGAATAATCTTTGGGCCTGGATCGATGGGAATGTGGGAAAAATAAAATAGGATTAAACCCAGGAATTATTATAACTGGGTGGTTTATGGCCAGGCCGGGTTCGATGAGCCGCCGAGCCTCCGTGTGCAACGTGTCTTCTATGACTGTAACCCTCTGCCTTCTTTCCTTGGTACTTTATGTGTTTATAAAAGATACACCGATGTTATTTGTGCGGCCTCGCCTCTGCTGCGTATGACTGTGTGGGGCGAGACTGCAGTGCACAGTGATATACAGCCGTGTCACTGATTTGTGGTTTGGGGATCACGAGCAAAACCATTTTCTCAGACGGTTCGTGCAAAGCAACACTTAGGTCTCCGGGAACCTCTTCCTCTTCTTCCGCACCCGATGTGACTATGCTAAGCAGAGACGTCGGTATTTGCTCTGGTGAGTGTCGGAACCAGAATACAGTATGGTGACAGGAACCTGAATATACATATTTTAAGTGGACGCGGCGTCCGGCATCATTTTGTGCAGAGGAGGCATTTTTCAATCACTTCACTTAAAGATCTTCGAAAAAAAACGTCGCCTGGGATTATTTCTGCTTCAACGAACAGGAACACCGGTTATGGCTCGAAGGGCCGAATGGCCTACTCCTGCACCTATTTTTCTATGTTTTCTACGTTGAACAAATATTTGAGAGTCTGCTTCGCCTCCACAATGAGAGAGAATGTAAATCAACTGTACGATTTAGCGGCGGGAACGATATAACGAGAGGCTTATTCTTGGGGCAGTCGTGCATTTGGTTCTCAACCGTTGTCCACTTAGCCATTAGGTGCCTAAAACCGGAGTCTATTTTCAACATACCGTTTGATCACAGGTGATGTTGAAACTGACTAGGAAACCACACAGTATTCTACAATTTAAGGACAACGGGCAACTTGGTCTGCAGAGACAATATAGGCCAAAGCGGCTGTTGTCGTGAAATATGACTCTGACTCGATTATCGTATTGCATGTTAGTTTGACATTTTAGGTAGTTTTACTTAATTTCTAAATTGCAGTCATTATCTTTGTAATAAACAGAAAATGTTGCGGAGAAGTCAATGGTATCTTCTTCGTTTCCCAATTCTGAGGAATGTTTGATGACTAGAAACACTGACTGTTTCCTCTTTCCACAGGTGCGCCCTGACCTGCGTAGATTTTTCTACAATTCCCTTTCAGATTTCCAGCATTTTCAGTTGTTATCAACGCTAATTTTATGTTGTTTGCCGTCCATTTTCCACGTTACACTTGTTTTAATATTAACCAACATTGGCAACCTTGCCCTCGTTCAGCCGCTAACCAATGCTCATTCAACGAACCGGAATAGCTACCAGCATAATTAAGGGCGAGTCTCACTCCCGTCACTCCCTCTTCTCCCCTTTCCCATCAGACAAGTGGTAAAGACATGTAAATATGCATCCCTCCAGATTCAGATACAATTTCTTCCCAGTCGAATCATCTGGCCACTGAACAATCATAACAACATCTAGAGAATGGCCTTGAGCTACTATTCAACTATTTGAAGACAATCCGGCAATCTTCAATGTTAGTTTACTGGAATATGTCTTGCAATAAATGTTATCCTCTGTATCGTATATCTGTATACTGTGGACGGCTCGATTGTAATCGTAGATAGTGTTTCCACTGACTGGTGAGCACGCAACAAAAATCTTTCATTGTACCGAGGGTAGACGAGACAATAAAGGAACTAAACTAAACTAAACTAAACTGATGATACCATATATTTCTGTAATTAAAACCCTTATTCATAAAAGTAACCCTAAATAACAGAGTACATGGAATTCACAGCAAAAAAAACCCAATCATAATTCATCCCACTTTTAAGTCCACGGAATCTTTCTACCATCTTACTCGATCCGTTCCACGATCATTTAGTTTTACTGACACTGAAACTGATGTACCCTTTCATTCACGAGATCGAGTTTCAGATTCTGACAAGTCTGCGCAGCAACGCGTTATGCAAAATTTTCACTTCAATGTAACCTGAAATAAATAGTGAATAGAAAAATAGTAAATAGAGTACGTTTTTCGAAAATGGGGTGTATAAATGAAGACAGACATCGGGTACAATGCGAATCACATCGAAGACCAAATAACCATACATTTATACAAACGTGTAGAAAAGATTTGCACATGCTGGCTGGTTGAGAGCGAAGATAGACACAAAATGCTGGAGTAATTCAGCGGGTCAGGCATCATCTCCAGCGATAAGGAATAGATAACGTTTCTGGTCGAAACCCTTCTTCAGGTTGAATGATAGAGAAAGCCAAAACAAAACGGGGCCGGCAACAGATGACCTCAGGAAGAATAGAATACATATTGGCCCATTGTTGGCTGGGGATGATGTGCTCACGACAGGGATACATGGATACGAACAGTGGAACTAGTAGAACGACTAGGATGGGCGGAGGGAGATAGAGATGGTTTGGGAAGGAATGCAGGAGTTACTTGAAAGTAGAAAAAAAGATTAGCGTCCATAAGCTGCCCATGCGACGTTTCTAGTGCACATTTACAACTTTTGATCGTGGACCCTACACGAACCTTCTGAAATATTTGAGCAATTTGTGGTCCAATTTAAACAAATAGATATGCAATTCTTGCAAAATACAACCTCCAGAAAGCCTCTTTATTCAGCCAGCTTTGCGGATTGTACAGTAACATGATTCCACGTTGAGTTTCGAACAATGAAACTAAGCTTGCAAGGCAAAGCTCCTGATCGCACTTTGCTTTGCGGACTCTTTGTCAAACTTACCAAAACTATTGGTTGGTGTGAACGTGTGATTAGCTGCGAAACGGCGATGTCTGGGTGGACACATGATATCACAGTCACCTCCGTCCCGGTTCCATCCACATACTCAGATCTCTCTCCAGGCAGACACGCACTGCTTGAAATCGGCACAAAATCCTTACAGCTCGGCCGACTTTGGTTGAACGGTATACCCGTTCCAGTCTTTAGAGCAACGTCCTGTCTCGCGTCGGAAGTTAGGAAGCTCTGTGCTCAGATCCTGTTCATCATCTGTTCGATCGACGAATCCCGCGCAAAGTAATCCTCCTTGGCAAACGCAACATTTCAACTGCAACGTCCTTTAGCCTTACAGAAAAGGGACGGAATAAACGTGAGACATGGACTTTGCCAATGGATTAATTTCCATACTTTACTGGGATGTCAAGCATTGGGAGTTTTTGTGAAGCAAAAGTGGCAGATTCATCACAGTGTATGCTCCACTCCCTCTATTGTGCCTTGCAGTAATAGTTGGCGCTGTCTTCAATTCTCAAAAGCAGAATTCTGAGAGTAAATGGGTTTTCTGTCGCACTAGTGGCCGCGACAAATCGCCCGCCGGTAACAATTCCCGGTTTGTGGAGGATTCAGCTTCCCTGAAGACATGCTCTCGCTCCATTCTGTACCCCACGGCAGCGTCATCATTGAAGCGATAGGTGATACTAACAGAGTGGCGCTCCATCCGACTTATGGCAGGCGGGCTTTGCAGAACTTGCTGACTGAGCGTACCTTCAAATTAAACAGAGAGACGGGATGGTTCATTGCGTCGTCAAAGGAAGGTGCAGAACGATGCTAAAAACCTGAAACTGCAGATTATTCCGGAAGAGATTCGGATAAAATTATAACAAATGTAAAGGGCGCCAGTGCGTTTAAATTAAAACTCACCCGACCAGGAGACATACAGAGAGAAAGCAAAAGGAATACTCTTCGCTCGGTTGCCCGGAACCAATTGTTGATTTGTCAACATGTTGGCAACGTTTGCAACAGATAGCACCGGGATTCTCGCACAAATCTGATTTGAGACAACTAAGGACATGTCGCTAATTAACATTGTCTGGCGTGGTGTTAATAACTTGTTGATGTTTGCCTGCGTGTGGCGCTACTCAGCTTGTGAGTTTAATTCGGAGTCATACCCTTTCGTTTCCTCTGCATTGTTTGCTATTTGCTCACGTTGGAGTCGCGCCTACGTAATTCTCAGGTGCAGTGGTGAGTGGGGGATTCAAGATGTGGCCTTGCCCACGGATACTAACACTTCCACTTCCCTGCAGGAGGAGTGAGTGGAGATTCTGGCATTGCCACGTTTGGGGTGACGCTTCTTGAAGTTTGATGACTGCTTCTCTCTTTACGACATCGGCACGACGATGTCAAAACCCCGCCCGCATTCCTTCTCGCAGTAGCAGACCATCCTGATTGATACTGATCTTGGAGATAATCGTCCAGTCAGCACAGATCTGACAGTGATCCAGAATGAATTAATTAAAATATTTTCATTATTTCGCTTCCTGGCTGTATAGCCATAGCCTCAGATTAAAAGGACATGACTTGAGAAAGGAGAATGCAGAGGCATTTCTCTCGTCGGCGGTTGGTGAATCTATGAAATTCATTGTCACAAATGGCTGCGGGGGCCGTCCATTGATATTTCTAAGATGGGGATTGACAGATTCTTGATTAGTACGGGTGTGAGGGTTTATGGGGTGAAAGCAAGAGAATGTGGTTAAGAGGGAAAGATAGATCAGCCATGATTGAATCGCCCAATTGGCCTACTTCTGCCCCTATAACTTATGAAATTGAATGCACCGTTTATCAAGGGATCGGGCTTACCTATGATATTTTGGGATGTGGTATAGGTATTTGTTTGACTATTCTATATCGTGTTATGTCCTGCAGTATGTTACAGAGTGAGGGCCGTGGCTAGAAACGCGTTGTACGTGTCAGCTTATTAAATGTAACTGATAATTGTCCAGTGCTACTGGCCGGGGCAGCATTCGATCAGCTTCATTAGAGAGCCAACAACATGTGTTCAGTCCTGACCTGCATTGCCAACTGTGGACCTTGCACTTCCTATGGGATCGCGTGCGTTTCTTCCGGAGACTTCGGTGGCCACACACGTCCAGGGGCCGTGTGGCAGTTAGTTTATTGGCCAATGTAAGTTGTTCCCCGTGTGCGGGTGAGTGGCGGAAAGTGAGGGGGTGCGGAATACGCGAAGGCATGCATTTGGTGCGAATGTACTGAGACGGAAATAAATCGGTGCGCTGAAAGGTTGATAACAAAAGAGGCTGGACCAATAGGAGGCCCACTTTCGTTCTGTCTGACTCAATAACTTAGTTGCTTCGGTCTCCACGGCACAAGGTAAATGTAATATCTGTTACATCATAAGGAAACCGGAAAATGAACAACGCATTGCGAAATTGTCAACCGTGTTCTCTTCCCTGGAATAAATAACGTTTGGCCTGATTTACACGGAATTGGATCAATTTCTGATTGCTTTCAAGAATGGACTGGAAGGCTGTTCTGGTAGAATGGGTTAGATATACGGAATAAACGCTTAGCACGATCCTAATTTCTACATAAGAAAGCGAAAGAAGCAAGATGAACAGCATTTATATTTCAAATAAAGGATGTATGACAATTTCTTCCTTAAAGTGGATATCTTTCTGGAAAATGTTGGCGTCTATTAAAATGTTCGAATGTTATTGATCTGCCACAACTCAGCTGCGAAAATAAGAATAACCTGGTATTTTATTGTTATAGAGGGAATCGAACGTCAAACAAAATGTACACAGGCGTGTATCCCGGTTAGTTGGTTAATCGGGTAACTGCACTGCAAGCTTATTTGCCAAATACTCCGACTAATTTACAGAGTCGAACTTGGGGGCAATGCTACTGTTGGACCTACGGTATATTTTTTATCAGAATGCAATAATCGGTGAGGCAGAGCTTGGGGTGAACCACATCGGGTTGAATATCGGTAACAATAATTTTCCCAGAGAATGATGAAGATAGGCACCAAGTCGGCAAAGATTTCCACACCGGTGGGCGCTCTTCAAAATAACACTGTATATAATTTCTCAATTAATTCAATGAATTCTCTTTACATATACATAAAACTAATGCCACTGATAATAATATTATAACAATCGAGCTTGTCAGGGGATGAAAGGCAAATGCGCAGAGTAGGGGCGATATGTGGTCAAGAGCTTTGTAAAATGGCTACAGCAGATGTTAAGAGAAAGGCAATAAAAGGCAAAGGCAATGAGAGTGAGATGCAGATTTGAACGCCAAGACGCTCCTCTACTTTAACAACGGTATATGTCACACTTCAAATTGCTGCAAATTATTTTGTTGTCTGTTCATCTCCAGTTTCAATAATGAGATCCCCCTCCTCGCCTCATGAAACATTTAACAGATCACAGTTCATTCAAGGAGGAGAAGGCTGTGATGTATATATGCAACAATATGGTAAAGCTGCTATGTGATGTATACATGCAACAATATGGTAAAGCTGTGCCTGCGCATTTGCTAAAATACAGACAGAGAGTTAAAATGGCGATATTATGTCCAGACCTGTGTTGTTTTGGTCTCTCGCTCAATGCGTGCTCTTGAGAATGATATTGAATAGAACGCATCATTAATTGGCGACGAGGATAAACTTGGTTTGAAGTTTCGCCTGGTGACTTGCTGTTGTGGCAACAATGGCTATTTTTGGCTCAATAGGGGAATTTGATGTTGCACAGGGCGACTGGGTGCAGTACATCGAGCGCATTGAACATTACTTCCGAGCCAACGACATTACAGATGCAGGAAAGAAGAGGGCCATCTTGCTGTCCGTGTGTGGAGGGCCAATGTAGAGACTCATCTCGTGTTTACTTGCTCCACAGAAACCTGGGCAAGTCGAATATTCTGAGATTTTGTCAACAGTCACGAATCACAAGGTCCCGAAACCATCAGTCATCGTGCAGCGTTACAAATTCAACTCTCGTCGTCGTCAACCGGGTGAGTCAGTTGCTGATTATGTGGCCGAGTTACGACACCTCGCTGAACATTGTGCTTATGGTTCGAATCTCAATATGGTTCGAACATTGTGCTTATGGTTCAATGTTACGTGATCGTTTGGTGTGTGGGATTGATGAGGGCCGAATTCAGCGTCGATTATTGTCGGAAGCCACGGTGGATTTCGACAAGGCACTCGGTATCACCGCCGCTATGGAGACGGCAGACCGCAACACGGCTGATCTCCGTGACGAGAAACAAAAGCCAGGCGAAACTATAAACAAAATCGCAAAATCAAGGTGGCCTCACGGTGGTCAGCCCAAGCGGGGAACCGTAAGAGGATCTTCGTGTTATCGCTGTGGTGGCTCTGCCCACGCTGACTTGAACGACTGTCCAGCGAAACAGGTGGAGTGTTTCAACTGCGGGGGACAAGGGCATTTCTCACGGGTGTGCAGATCGATTGGGAAAAATACTCAGAGTGGAAGGAAAAAACAGCAGAAAAAGCAGTCAGCCGGAAAAACGGAAAAAAAGCCACCAACTGACTGAGGAAGGTGATGTGTATGGTACTAAAAGTGAGAGGAAGAAAGTTACTCCTTTCACTGTGGACATGTGTGTGGGGGGAAAGACTATCCCCATGCAAATCGACACTGGAGCTGGAGTTACACTTATCAGTGAAGAGACGTGGAAGAACCAGTGGCGAAAAAGTGAAAGGTTACGCCTTCGTGATAGCACCGTGGTTCTCCGTACTTACACTGGAGACAAAGTGGAATTGTTGGGAGAATGTTCGGTGCCCATCTCTCACAACCAGCAAACAGCGACGCTCAAGCTGCTGGTAGCGAAGGGGGCGGGGCCAATTCTACTTGGCCGGGAGTGGTTGAAAGTTCTGCGACTCAACTGGCGGGAGGTGAACCAGGTCAACGTGAATGACCGCCGGCAGCGCCTCCTCTCCAAATACGGTGACCTCTTCAAAGCGGAACTCGGGACGCTCAAGGGCTTCGAAGTCGACATCTACATCGACCCTGCCCTACCACCGAAATTCATTAAGGCTCGACCAGTGCCGCTGGCCCGTCGCGATCGCGTTGATCGCGAATTAGATCGCCTACAGTAGGATAAAATCATAGAACCCGTTCAACACTCGAAATGGGCGGCACCGATTGTCTCCATTGACAAGGCAGACGGTAGCGTGAGAATCTGCGGAGACTACAGGTTAATGGTGAATACAGCAGCTCGATCTCGGATTGATGAGTTGTTTACGAAGCTGGTGAAGGGGAAGCAGTTCACCAAACTTGACCTGTCCCACGCTTACGAGCAGTTGGTTTTGTCGTTCAGATGCCGTGAACTGTTGACGATAAATATGCATCGCGGTTCATTCCAATACACCAGAATGCCGTTTGGCATTTCAACAGTACCGGCTGTATTTCAGCGTACGATGGACAATCTTCTGGCAGGGATTTCTGGAGTGGCTGTGTATCTGCACGATCTGCTCGTCACAGGCAATTCCGAGGAAGAACACCTCGACAACCTCGAACAAGTCCTCCGCAGGCACCAAGATGCAGGCCTACGATTGAAACGGGAGAAATGCGCCTTTCTCGTCAATGAAGTCCAATACCTGGGCCATAAGGTGAGCGCTGAAGGTCTGCAGCCAGTGGATGAACGAGTCAAAGCCATCGATGAGCTGGCTCAACCGAAGAACGTCAGAGAACTGAAGGAGTTCCTTGGGATGCTGAACTATTACGGCAAATGTCTGCCTAATCTCTCAACCATGCTCGAACCGATTCATCAACTGCTGCGCAAAACGGTTCGATGGTACCGGGGACCGGCTCAGCTGAATGCGTTCGCACAAACTAAGCAAAGCCGGAAAACGTCCAAAATTCGGACACACTACGACAGCAACAAGCCGCTCGTTCTCTCCTGCGACGCTGCCCCTTACGGAGTAGGGGCAGTGCTGTCACACGCCATGGAAGATGGCATGGAAGTGCCAATAGGCTACGCTTCACGCAGCATGAATAACGCCGAACGAAACTACACGCAGCGGGATAAGGAGGGTCTAGCTATAGTCTTCGGCGCCAAGAAGTTCCACACATACTTGTATGGACGACGATTTATAATCAACACCGACCACAAGCCGCTTCTTGGGTTGTTCAGTTACGACAAGACCATTCCATTAATGGCTTCGCCACGAGTGATTCGCTGGTCCCTAACACTGGCAGAGAACGATTACGACATCGCATACAAACCGGGCTCAGCCCACGCCAACATGTCAAAGGTGCGCCATACCATCCAGCAACCAATGGTCTCACAGAGCGCGCCATGCAGATGGTGAAGGCAGCGCTTCGCAAGATGTCGGGACCGCTGCAAACGCATGTCACTCGATTCCTCATCTCGTATCATTCAACGCCGCGAACTTTTACAACGCAAACGCCAGCTGAAATGCTGATGAAAAGGAAAATACGCATCGCGGTGCCAGATGAAAGAGCATCCTTTGGTGACAAACAAGTCTCGCAAATGTTGCACCACTATTCGCGCCCAGCTCGAGAATTTGAGGAGGGAGACATCGTGCTAGTGCGCAATTGCGCAAGAGGGGAGAAATGGGTACCAGGACGCATCGCAAAGAAGCTAGGTTCTGTCTCGTACCAGGCCGAGGCTCACGTCAACGGGGTATAAATCTGGAAACGTCACGCAGACCAGATTCTGAAAAGCGAAATCGACTCTCCCACAACCAATGAAATGGGAGATTCGATAGATTTCGACACGGGTATGCCCACAATGCGCGATGAAGACGTCAACGATAGAAGCCTTGTACAGGAAAACTTCCATGAAAGCAAACACGAAAGAAGCGTTGCACATAAAAACGTCAACGAAAGCAACCACGATGACACCGTCGAGGACACGACATCAGAGCGCAACGAAGAAAGCAATTCAGGGCGTAAGCAGTACCCAAAGCGAAATAGAAAGCGACCGCATTACTACGGATTCTGAAAACGGACGATTTTGACAACGGACTTGACTATATGGACTTGGTTATATGGACAATGTAAACGCACGAAAAATTGGTTATCATTAGTGGAAAGGATTGTAACATGAATGCTCTTTCGGCATTACATTGAAGATGATACTCACATTCAAAATAAGAATTGGATACGTAAACTTTGATTTGGATTTTATTGCTTACAAAATGATGCATATTTTTGGACTTACTTAAATTGTGTTTTGTTATAGAAGAATACTTTGGAAACATAATGGATAAAAATCATTATGATTTTTTTTAAAGTAACACAATTCTAAGGGGGGGAGATATGTGATGTATACATGCAACAATGTGGCAAAGCTGCTATGTGATGTATACATGCAACGATATGGTAAAGCTGTGCCTGCGCAGTTGCTAAAATACACAGAGAGAGTGTCCAGACGTCTGTGGATTTGGTCTCCCACTCAATGCGTACTTTTGAGAATGATACTGAGTAGAACGTATCAAAGGCCATTTTGTTATTTTGAAGGGGAGTTTTTAGCGTGTGGAAATCTTTTTTGACTTGGTGCAAATCTTTATTATTCTCCGCGAAAATGCGTCCTGCACATGTACCAACATTCACTGTGACCTCCGAGACCGCAAAGCATTCGCGTGAATTATTTATCCTGCCTACTATTCCAACCCAACCAAATTAAATTCCGGGCGGCCACGGTAGCGCAGCGGTAGAGTTGCTGCCTTACTGCGCTTGCAGCGCCAGGGCCCCGGGTTTGATCCGGACTACTAGTGCTGGCTGTACGGAGTTGCTACGTTCTCCCCGTGACCACATGGGTTTTCTTCGAGATTTTCGGTTTCCTCCGACACTCCAAAGATGTACAGGTTTGTAGGTCAATTGGCTTGGTGTATGTGTAAATTGTCCCTAGTGTACGTAGGGTAGTTTTAATGCGTGGGGATCGCTGGTCGGTGCGGGCCTGTTTCTGCGCTGTATCTCTAAATTAAACTAAATTAAATTTATTTTTTGAATGAACGGAATCGTCTTCTAGTCGTTCATGCTCCACCCCTCTGTTACCCCTCACCCCTCTCCCATGATAGAGTCGTGAAGCTTCCCATTTTTTTTGCACCTTAGTCTGTGTGGAGTCTGCACGTTATTCATGTGACCGCTTAGCTTTCCTCCGTGAGTTTCCTGCTCCCTCCACATCTCAAATGTCGTGCGCGATTGTAGATTAATTGGCCGCTGTAAATTTGCTTTCGTGCGTTGGGAGTGAATGCCAAAGTAGGAACTAGTGTGAACGGGTGAGTGATGGTCGACGTGCACTCTGGTGACTGAACACCACCCAATGAATGGTGTCGTGGTTTGAAGAATTAATTCATTATAGAGTCAAAGACCCATACAGCATTGTAACAGGTCCTTCGACTTATCTTGCCCACAACGACCAACATGCCCCATCTGAAGACGTCTAAAGAAGGTTCTCGACCCGAAACGTCACCCATTTCTTCTCTCCAGAGATCCTGCCTGATCCTGCCTGTCCTGCCTCTCTCCAGCATTTTTGTACACCCGCCTGCGTTTGGCCCATATCCTTCTAAACCTGTCCAATCCATATCCCTGTCTAAATGTTTCTTCAGAGTTGCGATCGTCCCTGCCTTAACTGCCTCCTCCAATATCTCGTTCCATACACAGCCACCGTAAGTGAGAAAACATTATCCCTCAGGTTCATATTTAACCCCCCCCCCCCCCCCCCCCCCCTCCACCTTATATCCATGTCCTCTGATTCTTGCTTCCCCTATTCTGGGCAAGATATTCTGCGTCTACCCGATAATTTACGATCTGCTTGAATGAACAGGAGAACGTGCAAACTACACACCGACTACGCCGAGGTCAGTTTCATATCCGTGTCTCTAGCCGCTATCGGAGCAGTGGAGTAAACCTGCTGAGCAGCTCTCTATCCAGCCTGCACTAAAATAGCTTATTAATGGTGTTGTGATCGTCGTAATCGGCGGGAGATGATCACAACTCACGGGAGACTTTGAAGAAAGAATTTCGGAATCCGAATAAAACAAGGAACATTCCGACTACCGCGTTTTCTGAGAAGCTGGGAACCTGCAAGACTTTCATTTCCAAACGGTTCTACAGAGAGAGACACGGAGCAGAGAATAGAAAAGAACAGGGACCAGTAACGGAAGGCAGAGATTCAAGGGTGACAGTTCTCAGCGAACAGCAAGCAAGCCACCGGCGCACGTGCGCAAATCGTACGAAACCGACTTTGGAATAATGAATGACAGGAAACCGCGAACAGGAACCAGTGTGAGGCTTGCATTGGTACACGGCGCCTGGTGTTTCTGGACGAGTGTATACTCATTTCCATCAATGTGCTGCTCAAAGTACAGTAATAAACTGCAGAGTCGCTCAGCTCCAGACCTGATATGGTCAAACTGATTAAATTACTCCCGGTGCGCAGTTCGACAGAGAAACGACTTTCAGCAAACTCTGCTTTCCATTCACCGCCATCAGTGTCTTTACGTAAAGTGTACTCGGGCTCTGAGTCTGGCATCTGTCGATACCAGTATAAACTATAGACACCCGAGCTTTTGCTGTAGGTGCATTCCAACGTCACTGCTTCTCCTTCTGTCTTTACTGCCAACGGCGGCGACTGAATGACAGAATCTCCACGGCCGTAATCTGTAAAAATAGATCCAAACGGAAAATGATCAGACCTGTGAGATTTAAAGTCTCACTTTCATACCCTGTTACACTAGTAAAAGAGAACGTGAAATGCATGTGTGTCACTATTACTTATTAACAATGTTCCCCACGCCATCCAGATAAGGAGGAACCACATGGCGTCTAACAGCTGGGTTGTTGATGTGTAGATAGATCCCTAATCAGCCGTCTGCAATCAGAGCGCCCCCTCGTTGTTGCTTCGTGTCTCAGCTGGCTCTCCAATAACGGTGAGCGGGGTGGGGTCTGTCTGTTGACGGAACAGCTGCGCTGGAGTCACTGCCCTTATTAGGGAAAATCTGAGCCAAAAAAAGCAAAATAGTTCCCCAAGGAGCCCGGTGGTATATGAAGAGCAAACGTAACGACACTAACCCTAACACTAACCCTAACCCTATACACTATACCTGAAAGTCGTTGTGCATTCAACGGCTCCCAAACCATGTCTGCGAGTTTCATTAGGTATAGTTTAGTTTAACTTAGTTCAGTTTAGTGCTGTTCACTTCAACTAATTTTAGTTTCATTTCGTTTAGTTTAGTACAATTCAGTTCAGTTAAGTTAAGTTAGGTTCACCTTAGTTTAGTTTAGTTTAACATAGAAACATAGAAACATAAAAGATCGGTGCATGAGCAGGCCATTTGGCCCTTCGAGGCAGCACCGCCATTCATTGTGATCATGGCTGATCATCTGCAAACAGTGCCTGCCTTCTCTCCATTTCCCTTGATTCCACTAGCCCCTAGAGCTCTATCTAACTCTCTCTTAAATTCATTAAGTGAATTGGCCTCCACTGCATTCTGTGGCAGAGAATTCCCCAAATTCACAACTCTCTGGGTGAAAACGTTTATTCTCACATCAGCGTGGGAACGGGCTCTTCGCCCCAACCTGCTCACACCGACCAATATGTCCCGTCTACACTGATTCCACCACCCTGCGCTTGGCCCATATTCCACCATGCCTATCCTTTCTATGTACCTGTCTAAAACGTTGCGATAGTACTTGCCTCAATTACCTGCCCCGAAAGCTCGATCCAGACACCCACCACAGTTTGTGTAAAAATGTTACCCCTCTGGTTCCTATTAAATCCACACCACAAACACACACACACACACACACACACACACACACACACACACACACACACACACACACACACACACACACACACACACACACACACACACACACACACACACACACACACACACACACACACACACACACACACACACACACACACACACACACACACACACACACACACACACACACACACACACACACACACACACACACACACACACACACACACACACACACACACACACACACACACACACACACACACACACACACACACACACACACACACACACACACACACACACACACACACACACACACACACACACACACACACACACACACACACACACACACACACCTTAAACCTGTATCCTCCGGTTCTCTATTCCTCTATAAGGGGCAAGTGCCTCTGTGCGCTTACCCGATCTATTCCTCTCACGATTTTGTACACCTCTGTAAGATCACCCTTCACCCCCTGCACGTCATGCAATAAAGTCCTAGCCAATTCATCCTCACCCTTTAGCTCAGTGGCACGGTGGCACGGTGGCGTAACGGTATAGCTACTCCCTTACTGCGCCAGACACTCGAGTTCGATCCTGACTACGGGTGGTCGTCCGTACACAGCTTGTACGTTCTCCCCGTGACTTGCGTGGATTTTCTCCGAGATCTTGTGTTTTCGCCCACACCCCAAACACATACTTATTTGAAGGTTCTACATGGTAGGTTGATTAAGAAGGTTAAATCGTTGGGTATTAATAGTGAGGTTGCAAGATGGATTCAACAATGGCTGAATGGGAGATACCAGAGGGCAATGGTTGACAACTGTATGTCAGGTTGGAGGCCAGTGTCTAGTGGAGTACCCCAAGGATCTGTGTTGGGTCCACTGTTGTTTGTCATTTACATTAATGATCTGGATGATGGTGTGGCAAATTGGATTAATAAATATGCAGATGATACTAAGATAGGTGGTGTAGTTAATAATGAAGTAGAGTTTCAAAGTCTACAGAGAGACTTGGGCCTTTTGGAAGGGTGGGCTGAAAGATGGCAGATGGAGTTTAATGCTGATAAGTGTGAGGTGCTGCATTTTGGTAGGACAAATCAAAATAGGACGTACAGGGTAAATGGTAGGGAATTGAGGAATGCAGTGGAACAGAGGGATCTGGGACTAACTGTGCATTGTTCCCTGAAGGTGGAATCTCATGTGGATAGGGTGATGAAGAAGGCGTTTGGTATGATTGCCTTTATAAATCAGAGCAACGAATATAGAAGTTGGGATGTAATGTTAAAATTGTACAGGGCATTGGTGAGGCCGAATCTGTAGTATGGTGTGCAGTTCTGGTCGCCAAATTATAGGAAGGATGTCGACAAAATGGAAAGGGTACAGAGGAGATTTACTAGAATGTTGCCTGGGTTTCAGCACTTAAGCTACAGAGAGAGGTTGAACAGATTGTATCTTTATTCTTTGGAGCGTAGAAGGTTGAGGGGGACTTGAAAGAGGTTTTTAAAATTTTAAGAGGGACGGACAGAGTTGACGTGGGTAGGCTTTTCCCCTTGAGAGTGGGGAAGATTCCAACAAGGGGACATAACTTTAGAATTGAGGGACAAAAGTTTAGGGGTAACATGAGGGGTAATTTCTTTACTCAGAGGGTGTTGGCTGTATGGAATGGGCTTCCGGTGGAAGTGGTGGAGGCAGGCTCGATTTTATTATTTAAGAGTAAATTGGATAGGTATATGGATGAGAGGGGATTGGAGGGTTAAGGTCTGAGAGCAGGTAGATGAGACTAGGTCAGAAAGAGTGGTCGGCGTGGACTGGTAGGGCCGAACGGGCCTGTTTCCTTGCTGTAGTTGTTATATGGTTATATGGTTATATGGTTATATGGTTAATTGGCTTGTTATCAAATGTAAAATTGGCCCTAGTGTGTGTAGGTAGGTATTGTTGCTGTGCGGGGATCTCTGGTCGGTACGGACTCGGTGGGCCGAAGGGCCAGTTTCCGCGCTATATCTCTGAACTGCACTACACTATCCGGTCCCTTGTGTGCTGGCAATATCATTGCAAGTCTTCTCTGCACCCTTTTGTGAGAGAGAAGTAAAAAAGGATAATTGATTTAAACTAAGGACCATGAGAAATAGCTGACCCGACTGTGCTCGGCTAGATAAGAACCGAAAGAACAAATGGTGACATTCCAAGGATAAGGGCAAGATATCCAAAGAACTAGGAGGGAGAGCACAAGATAACCAGAGCACTAGGGGAGAGGGCATGAACTACTCTGTACTGCGCATGCCTAATGAGATAAATGAATATTACAAAAACGCCCCGCATGACAAGATAATAATAATAATAATAATAATACATTTTATTTATATAGCGCTTTTCATATACTCAAAGACGCTTTACAGAGATTTTGAGAACATAGGGAAATTAATAAATAGATAAATAAGTAAATAAATAAATGAACAGAGAAAGGAGACAGAAGGTGAGGTGACCTTCAGTGGTTGAAGGCAGTACTGAACAGGTGAGACTTCAGCGATGTTTTGAATGTGGTGAGTGTGGGGGAGTCTCTAACGGTTTGGGGTAGTGAGTTCCATAGGGTGGGAGCAGCGATGGAGAAAGCCCTGTCCCCCCAGGATCTGAGTTTAGTCCGGATGTGGGGGGATAGGAGATTGGCAGCGGCAGAGCGGAGGGTGCAGGTGGGAGTGTGCCTGTGGAGGAGGTCGGTCAGGTAGTCAAGTCAAGTCAATTTATTTGTATAGCACATTTAAAAACAACCCACGTTGACCAAAGTGCTGCACATCTGACTAGGAAAAAAAGAAACATACAGTGGCAGGCAGCCAAACACAACGGCGCGGCCATCTTGAACAAAATGTTAATTCAATCACCCACAGTCCAACAATAAAAGCACTAAACAGGCACCCAAATTACCCAACCCCAAAAACCCCCCAAAACACAGTCCAACAATAGAAGCATTAAATAGGCATTCAAATCACACACCCCAAAACCCCCAAAAACACAGTCCAACAATAAAAGCATCAAACAGGCACTCAAACCACCCAACCCCAAAAACACACAAAAAAGAAACATCCATCAAAGAAACATCCATCACAGTGAGTCTCCTCCAGTCCTCTCTCTCCTCACTGTGATGGAAGGCCACAATGTCTTTCCCTTCTCCCGCTGTCCTCGCCCGCAGTCAGGTTGTTGTGGTTGCAGGCCGCACCGGACGGTCCACAGCGGGCCAAGCCCAAGGCGCGTCGCGTCGCAGCCGCTCCCGCAGCCTCCGTAAACGGCCGGCTCCGCCGATGATAAGTCCGATCCGGGGCGGGCGAACACGCTGTTGCTGCCGCTGTTGTTGCACGTCGGGGCGGTCGTGGCTCCCGACATTGAAGCCCCCGCCCAGCAGAGAAATATCCCGCGGCCATCCTAGGCCGCGCCGGACGGTGAAATGTCCGCGACCCAAGCCCCGTGATCCGGGGCGGGCGAACATGCTGCCGCTGCCGGAGCTCCCGATGTCGGAATCCACGCAGCCCGAACCTAAGGCGAGTCGCAGCTGCTCCCGCAGCCTCCGAAGACGGCCGGCTCCGGTGATAGTAAGTCCGATCCACGGACTTGGATGGTAAGTCCGATGGAGGCTGACAGCTCCAGGAGTTGGGCCGATGGTAGGCCGCAGCAGGAACGGAGACACGGCCCAGAAAACAAAGGTCGGGTCTCCGTTCTGAAGGGACACATATTTACAGTGTTACAGTTTCCCCCTCCCCGCCACATACACACATAGTACACAAACATAAAAACACCACATCACAACTACAATTAAGACAACAAAAACAACAAAAACACAAAGTTATGGAGGCTTTGTAGGTTATGAGGAGGATTTTGTACTGGATTCTCTGGGGGATGGGGAGCCAGTGGAGTTTATAAAGGACGGGGGTGATATGGTCACGGATCGAGGTGTGTGTGAGGAGACGGGCAGCGGAATTTTGAATGTATTGAAGTTTATTGATGATTTTTGAGGGTGCGCCATAGAGGAGGCTGTTGCAGTAGTCCAGACGGGAGGTGATGAAGGCGTGGATGAGGGTTTCTGCAGCTGTGGAGGAGAGGGATGGACGGAGACGGGCAATGTTTTTGAGGTGGAAGAAGGCTGTCTTTGTGATGTGTTTGATGTGTTTGTCGAAGGAGAGGGTTTGATCAAGGATGATTCCAAGATTCCGGATGTGAGGTGAGGTGAGGTGGATACTGGGAGACCATCAATGTTGAGGATGAAGTTTTGGGTGGATTTGGTGAGCATTTTTGGACCAATGATGATGATTTCAGATTTGTTGCAATTGAGTTTGAGGAAGTTTGATTGAAGCCAAGATTTTATTTCAGTAATGCAGTTTGTCAGTGTAGAGTGTGTGGTGGAGGAGATTGACTTGGTGGAGATGAGGAGCTGGATATCATCGGCGAAGCAGTGGAAGTTGAGACCATGACGGCGGATTAATTGACCAAGGGGGAACAGGTAGAGGATGAAGAGGAGGGGGCCAAGGACTGAGCCTTGGGGGACACCTTGGGGGAGGGGAGCGGTGGGGGATTTACAGTTGTTAATGGAGATGAATTGGTGTCTGTCAGAGAGGTAAGATTTGAACCAGGATAGGGCTGTGCCGGTGATGTTAAGGGAGGTTTCAAGTCGGGTGAGGAGAATGGAGTGATTTGTGGTGTCAAAGGCGGCGCTGAGGTCAAGTAGGATGAGGATGTTGAGGTTGCCAGCGTCGGAGGAGAGGAGAATGTCGTTTGTGATTTTGAGGAGCGCAGTTTCAGTACAGTGGTTTGAGCGGAATCCAGATTGGGAAGTTTCATACAGGTTATTGGTAGAGAGGTGGTATTTTAGTTGGGAAGCTACAGCACGTTCCAAAACTTTGGACAGAAAGGGTAGGTTGGAGATTGGTCTGAAGTTGTTTGGGGTGTCAGGGTTTAGACCAGGTTTTTTCAGAATGGGGGTGACAGCAGCGATTTTGAGGGATGGCGGGACGATGCCAGTGGACAGGGAGGAGTTTATTGTTGCAGTGATAAGTGGTGAGAGAGCAGGAAGGCAGGCCTTGACAAAGCTGGAGGGGATGGGGTCCAGAGAGCAGGTGGCAGTTTTTATTCCTGTGAAGAGGTCAGAGAGGTCGGTAGTGGAGATTGGGGAGAACTGAGGCAGGGGCTGACAGGATAAGGGGGGCAGGTGGTTTGAGGGGGAGCACGTGCGTTGGTGGTTAACGTGCTGTAGATGTCTATTTTGCTTTGGAAGAATGAAAGGAATGTGGTGCATTTGTCAACTGTGAATGATTGGGAGATGGTGTCCAGGGGGCTGAGGAGTTTGTTTATTGTAGAGAAGAGTGTTTTTGGGCTTCCGGAGCCAGAGTGAATTATTTGAGAGTAGTAGGTGGAGTGGGCATGGGAGAGGGCATCTTTATAGTGCTGTATGTGGTCTTTGTAGGCTTGGGAGTGAATTGTGAGACCTGTTTTGTTGCGGAGTCTTTCAAGTTGGCGGGCATGAGTTTTCATCACGCGGAGTTCAGGGGTAAACCAGGGAGCAGAGTGGGTGAAGGAAACTGTTTTGGTTTTTATAGGTGCAAGCTGGTCGAGGCAGGAGGAGAGAGTGCGGTTGTAGTAGTCAGTGAGGTCAGAGGGGCTGTGGAGGTCAACGAAGGGAGAGGCGGACATTATTTCAGAGAGGGAGGATGAGAGCGAGGTAGGTGAAACAGAGTTCAGCTTGCGGAAGTTTATTTTGCGTTTTTGCTTTGGAGCTGGGGTGGGAATGTTGACGGACATGGTGATGGCTAAGTGATCAGAGAGGGTGTGGTCGGAGCCAGAGAGGTGATGTAGATTTAGTCCAGTGGAGCAGACAAGGTCCAGAATGTGCCCACGGTTATGGGTGGGAAAATTTACGTGTTGAGTGAGGTTAAAGCAGTTGAGTATTTCAGTGAAGTCAGCGGTTCATTTCATGAAGATGCCTCATTTAAATGCACATGCGATGTATGATGTGGGAGGCAACAGGGGCGGTAACGGTAGATTGTGCACCTCAGTGCTCCGATTGGAAGGAGCCCGAAGGGGAGGAATTTAAGATGGGACAATTGTAAAGTGAAGTGAATAAAAAGAAGGGATTTTCCCGACCTCGGTGTGTCTTGAGAGAGAAGGCACCCAACTCTGCAGACTTGCAAATAAAATACTTGTTTCTCTAGATTGTCTCGAGCATCGTGATTGTGAGCACTCACATTTGCATCTCACAGCTTGGGGGCTCGTCCGGGATCGCCACTCCGGCCGGCTGACGGGAGTATACGGAAGAAGGGGCGGTGCACCCCGCTGAGTTCAGCGGTCTCAGACTCCTTGCTTGCCGTCAGCGGTTTGAGCGAGTGATACCTGGACCAGAGACTCGAGAAACAAGTGGGAGGAGCAGGAAATCGCGAGGAGCTAAATCGAGTGATTCTTGTGCACAGGACCCGGGTAAGAAAACTGACTATTAAGTACTACTCGGGCGATTACAGCTAAGATCGGAGGGGAATTCCGATCGGGAGGATAAAAGATCGGAGGGGAATTCCGATCGGGAGAATGGGCAGTGAAAACGGAAAGCCCAAAAGGGAGGGGAACGGCGGTAAGCCCAACCCCCGCATTCCGCCTGATAGTCCGTTGGGGCGAATGCTGAGCCATTGGGGGCAGGGAAAACCCAGGGATTGGAGAAGACAAAAAATATTAAGTTCTGTTATTTTGATTGGCCAAAGGAACCAATAAAAGGGAGTTCAGTCTGGTGGCCACGACTGGGCTCCGATGAGGATTGAGTACGGCAGGCACTAAATGTGTTTGTTAATTCAAAAGCTTCCCCTAATCTGGAGGAAAGTTGTTATGCTTGTAAGGGGAAAGCGAAGAATAAATCCTGAAAGAATCGCAGGAATCACAGGCTTGCCGATGCCTCGGAATAAATATTAAAGGAATATAGTAGAACTATAGAAGATAGAAATAGCGTAATAGGTAACACAGTGACTATAGAGACGGAACGGAGTGAGAACAAGGACTGCATTTAAACTGACTGACCAAGTGCACTAATATCAGACGAATACTATGAATAAAATAACTGCAGTTGAACTACTAAGTAGGAAGTTCCCCGTATCCAAAGAGGATATTAAATGAATAAAATAACTGCAGTTGAACTACTAAGTAGGAAGTTCCCCGTATCCAAAGAGAATATTTTTTAAAAAACACTCTGAGTAATGGAAAAAAAAAGGACGAAACAATTGGTTACGAAATGGCCCACGGAATGATATAAATATGATATAAATTTTGATATAAATGTTGATATATTTATATTTTGATATAAATATGTGTGATGAAATGGGAGTGTTAATTAAGAAATACAAGTCTAAGAATAAATCAGAAACCCGAGTAAAAAAAAAGGGGGGAAAAGAACTAGACGTACTTAAATTGTTTAGAATAGAAGGAGAAAGGCTGAGGAAAGCATACCAGGAAAAGAATACCACCCCAAACAAGGGTGAAAGACCCCCAAAACAGCATGAAATCAGGAGCTTCAGGAGAAAAAAATCAACTCTGTACCCCAGCCTATGGGACCCTGGGTATCCCCCTCCCTATTCCGGCCAGGACGGAACAAAGCAGTGCCCTTTGGTAAAAGGGAATAGTGGAGACAGAGAAGTCACAACTTGGAACGATGAGCAAGACATAAAGGAATATAGGCAGAGAAGGGGGCAGCGAGAAAAGAAAAGGGTGAAGCAAGAAGCACGGGAACTAGAAGCAGACATCAAAAGGCTGCAGGACCTCAGGGACCTCAGGGACAGAAAGATTTATGGGACCCGTCAGGCAGCAAATGAGGAGTATGAGGGAGACAGCAACGCAGAAACACAGGCATGTAATCAGCAGGCATCAGAGAGAGGGCAAAACTGTGAGAATGAAGCAGAATTAGAAAGTGATGGGGAAAGAACAAGGGAGTGTAGAAGGGAAATAGAGGCATCCATAAAGTGCTTAGAGATAGAGATAAGGGAGATGGAAAAAGATGTGGAAACAAAAAGAAAGGAAAGCCAGGGGTACGCCCTGAGAAGAATGAGGTGGGAAAGTATACAGATAGAACCACAACAGGATATGGAAAAGGTTACGGCAGGGGCCGGGGAAATACGGGTATGGGACAAGGTTGGAGGACAGGGCCTTCAAGATGTTATTTTTGTGATAAGGAAGGACACTTCAAAAGGGAGTGCCCTGAGCTTGTAGCGGAGTCCCGCACGTACAGTATGATGGAAAATGAATAGGGGGGTCAGGGGTTCTCGTCCTTGGGGTCGAGAGACTATAGAAGGGAGCCCCTGGTAAATTTAAAAATAGGACCGCAAGGAGAAGATACGGTGTTCATGGTAGATTCAGGAGCGGAGCGATCAAGTGTGACCAAAGTACCAACAGGTATGGAGGCAGGACAAGGGAGAGTAAAAATTACCGGGGTAGGGGGAACTATGATGGTAGCTCCCGAGATAGGAGGAGTGAATGTACGGTATGGAAACCGGGAGGCGGTAGAGGACCTGATCTTAGTACCCCAAGGCTGGCGTAAATTTAATGGGCAGAGATTTACAAATACAATTGGGAATAGGCACAACACCGGTAGAGGGAAGGGTAGTGGTCCAGTTGTATACTCTAAGGAAGGAGGACGAGCAAAGAATTAATGACCAAGTATGGGCCAAGGAAGGAAACCGAGGGGGTTTGCAAATACCCCCTCTACAGATAGCATTAAAGGACGGTGCAGACATAGTACGAGTAAGACAGTACCCCCATTTCGACCGAGGGACGAAAAGGCTTACAACCAATCATTGAGAATTTATTGAAGGATGGGGTATTGGAACCATGTATGTCCCCATACAATACTCCGATCCTACCCGTCATAAAGACCTGGAGGAACAGCCTCTGGCCGAGGGAGGCCGATGGTTTATAGACAGGTCCTCCAGATGTATAGATGGAAAAAGACATAGTGTATACGTTATAGTGAATGGGGAAACTATGGAGGAAATTGAAAGTGGCAGGCTGCCTGGTAGTTGATCAGCCCAATCTTGTGAATTATACGCATTAATGAGAGCTTTGGAACTATTGGAGGGAAAGGAAGGAACAGTGTATACCGACTCAAAATACGCCTTTGGGGTAGTACACACCTTTGGGAAGATCTGGAAAGAGCGAGGAATGATAACAGCTCGGGGGAAAGAATTAGCGCATGAGCAATTGATAGGACAGACATTGGAGGCCTTGCAGAAACCAGAACGGGTAGCCATAGCACATGTGGCAGGGCATCAGAAGGGTAACACCCTGGAAGCCCGAGGAAATAGGGCAGCGGATGAGGTGGCAAAGAGAGCGGCCACAGATCAGACGGTAGAAATGATGTCACTGATACATTTAAGGGAACCAGAGGAAAAGATACCTATCTTTGGTGAAAAAGAGCAGGAACACATGAGAGAAATGGGAGCCCGGCGTACCCCAAATGGGAAATGGTGGACACCGGATGGAAAGCAGCTATTGAACAAAGAAATTATAAGGGAGTTATTAGGGAGGCTGCACGGGCAAAGCCATTGGGGAACCCAAGCCCTCTGTGATACCCTCCTCAGGACCTACGCTTGCCGTGGGATGTATACCATGGCCAAACAAGTCATAGGGGGTTGTGTAATATGTCAGCGAATCAACAAAAAAATCATGAGAGCAGTCCCAGGAGGAGGACAACCATTGGCAATAAGGCCCTTCCAAAGAATACAGATAGACTTCACCGAGTTGCCCCGGATAGAGAGATGGAAATACCTGTTAGTGGTAGTAGACCATTTCACTAGATGGGTAGAAGCATTCCCTACAGTAACTGCCACCTCACAGTCGGTAGCCAAGGTATTATTGGAGCAAATTATACCCAGATATGGGATTGTGGAAACAATAGACTCAGATAGAGGGACCCATTTTGCCTCCAAAACACATAAAATGATATGTGAAGCATTAGGGATTGAATGGAAATTGCATACACCATGGCATCCCCAGAGTTCCGGAAAGGTGGAAAGAATGAATGGCACCTTGAAGACCCAAATCACCAAGTTAGTAGAGGAAACGAGACTCCCCTGGACTAAGTGCCTTCCGATAGCCTTGTTAAGAATCCGAACGGCACCTCTGAAAGACATAGGGGTATCCCCATATGAAATGTTATTCGGGCTCCCGTACTTAGGAAAGATAGAAGGGATCCCAACAATACCAGGGAACGACGTGTTCCTAAGGAACCATTTACTGGCAGTATCCCACTCTCTTGCAGAACTAAAAACTAAAGGATTACTGGCCAGAGCCCGCCACTGGATTTTCCGATTCACTCAGTCAAGGTTGGAGACTGGGTACTAATAAAAACGTGGAAGGAAGAAAAGTTGCAACCTAGGTGGACTGGACCCTACCTTGTGTTATTAACCACCGAGA
This sequence comes from Rhinoraja longicauda, assembly GCF_053455715.1. Taxonomy (NCBI): domain Eukaryota; kingdom Metazoa; phylum Chordata; class Chondrichthyes; order Rajiformes; family Arhynchobatidae; genus Rhinoraja; species Rhinoraja longicauda. The sequence continues at coordinate 1,849,637 of NC_135968.1, read as the reverse complement.
CAGCAGTACGAACAAAAGAAAAAGGGTGGACACACGCAAGTCGATTTAAGGGTCCCGTGGAGGCCCCACCAGACAATATCAGCCCGTGGACGGTACGTGGAGGAAAGGAGCCATTGACTTTGGTATTCACCAAGACCCCGCACGGAAAATGAAGACTTCGTGCTGGTGGATCGGGTGCTGGGTGGTTATCCAGCTTGTGAGTAATGTAGCATGTATAAAAATAACTATACCACAGAATAGAAGGGCCACCACCATCCCATTTGATGTATGTGAAAGAAAATGGTGGTGTGGTCATAGGATGTATGTATGCACCCATCCCTGTAAAAATTGGCACGAGATATTCACTTCATCCAGAGAGGGGTGGCATAAGCCCACCTATCACTCTGATAGGTGGAGAGTATATCAAAACCCAAATGAGGGATTCCCAGGACGTGTATATGTAAGCATACAGAGGGTTCAAATGAAGGGAAGTGGTAGGTATTGGATATGTGCAGATAAAACAGGGAAAGACGCATGCCTGAGGTTTGAAATAAAGATAGAACGGGACGGATATATGGTAAAATATGAGGATAAGGGGGGAATGTTCCAGATAGAAGACAGTCAGAGTAGGATCCCTGGGTTACCCCAGCACCACCTGTAGTCAGCAATGTCACCACGGAATATGAGCCTAAGGATTTAAATATAATGATAGTAACAGGAGAAATAGAATTAATGCAATTGTATGGGGAGGGAATACCAACAGGGGGAAAGGGAACCAACAACTGGCTTACCTAGATGATGTACACGGCCAGAAGTATGCAACAAACCAATTGCTACGCCTGCGCCGGAGCTAAGCCTCAGCTGGTCCCAGTACCATTTCCCCTGAATTGGAATAGGACACCTGGGGCTATGTCATGTATACTACAACTATTCACGAATCCAATACTACCAAAGATTGAGACCTGCCAGAGCTACCATTACCTATTCCCGGCTAGCAACAACAACACGAAGGGCTGAAGGGACGACCCTCGACCTCCCCCATTCACCATTCACCTCGGGGAAGAGGGATTTGAGTGCTATACAAGATATAACCCAGATGGACAGGAAATGGGGGAGGTGCTAAACTGCAATCAGACGTATAACATAACAGCTGAGGAACAGGGGTCACTGTTCAGTAACTCTTGGCTGAGAAAGCAGATAGTCAGTAGAGCCGATGTCTGGTGGTGGTGCGGAGAGGATACCATGTGGCCCCGGCTACCAGGGTCATGGACAGGAACCTGTACCCTTACACAACTGATGATGCCCTTCACCAGAGCGGTAGAGCATGCGGTCGAACTCAATGAAGGAGGCCGACGACAAAGGAGAGAGGTGAGAGGATCATTTGACACACACATCTATATAGCTGCAATGGAAGAACATCTTTACATCAGCCCTAACATCAGTGGTAGTTGTGATGCGGTTGATGTGTCTATTCGGATGTTGTATCATTCCCTGCATACGGGGGTTGTCTCAGCGATTGATAGAGACAGCCCTGACAAAGAACGACATCGCCATGATGGCCTGTAGAATACAATATGACCAGCAGGAGGAATATAGAGAGGCAAAGACTCTGCTGCTAGCACTAGAAAAGGAGGAAATAGTATAAATCAAAGTAGCGTGGCATAAGAAAAAGGGTGGATTGTGAGAGAGAAGTAAAAAAGGACCATGAGAAATAGCTGACCCGACTGTGCTCGGCTAGATAAGAACCGAAAGAACAAATGGTGACATTCCAAGGATAAGGGCAAGATATCCAAAGAACTAGGAGAGAGAGCACAAGATACCCAGAGCACTAGGAGAGAGGGCAAGATATCCAAAGAACTAGGAGAGAGGGCAAGATAACCAGAGCACTAGGGGAGAGGGCATGAACTACTCTGTACTGCGCATGCCTAATGAGATAAATGAATATTGCAAAAACGCCCCGCATGACAAGATGCCTCGTTTAAATGCACATGCGATGTATGATGTGGGAGGCAACAGGGGCGGTGACGGTAGATTGTGCACCTCAGTGCTCCGATTGGAAGGAGCCCGAAGGGGAGGAATTTAAGATGCGACAATTGTAAAATGAAGTGAATAAAAAGAAGGGATTTTCCCGACCTCGGTGTGTCTTGAGAGGGAAGGCACCCAACTCTGCAGACTTGCAAATAAAGTACTTGTTTCTCTAGATTGTCTCGAGCATCGTGATTGTGAGCACTCACATTTGCATCTCACACTTTCCTTCTTGACAACATCTTTTACATGACATGGTGCCCAAAACGGATCGCAATACTCTAATGGTGGCCTTGCATCCTAACTCGAATCTATCTCGCATCGAATATGTTCCTTGCGCTTCGATGCGGAAATGGGGATAATTTTTAACTCGAAGATAAATTTAAAAAGAATGTACATTTCGCAGGCAATTAACGTGACCTATTGTTCCCGCATTGACCTGCTCCTCACAGTTCCTTCATATTATGAGGCCTTAGAGTTCTTCATAAGGCCGAGCCGAATTTCCCCTGTGACAGCGATGAGGACGTTTCCTTCCCCACCCAATCCCTACATGCCTAACCTGAAAAACGCTGACCGATTCCCAACTGGGGAGGAAGCTGGGGTAGGCGGAAGTCACTCACTAGGTACGTCGGCAGCGCGCATACTGTTTGTGGTTTCCCGCCGCCTGTGAATTCTTCCCAACTCACTCAGTTTCTCTCGTGGTTGGCTTGCGGTATCATCGGTGCAGCTGAAACCCACCGACTCCCATTCGGCGCTCCGTGCTGAGGGCAGCGTCTGTGTGAACAGAATCGCCGTGAATGAGATCAGGAAAAAACATGGATTGGGTTTAGATTTATACTTGTCAGAGACACAGTGATAAACCACACTTTGCATGCTCGCCAGCAGATCAGATAACTATCCATAAATACAACCAATTCAAACCGAAGTGCAATAGATAGAGCAAAGGGAAAGATACAGAGTGCAGAATAAAGTTCTCCCCATTGTAGCGCATCAATTCCAGAGACATTCGTCCCACCTGACTGCATTTGGCCCATATCCCCGCATGCCTGTCCTTTCCATGAACCTGCATAAAACTTTGCGGCAGTACCTGCCTCAAGTGCCTTCTCCGGCAGCTCGATCTATACACCCACCACACTTTGTGCGAAAAGGTTACCCTTCTGGTTCCTATTATATCCCCCCACCCTACACACACCTTAAACCTGTGTCCTCTGGTTCCCTATTCCCTGCGCGGGGTAAGCGACTCTGTGCCTTTACCCGATCTATCCCTCTGACGATTTTCTACACATTTGGAACATAACACTTTATCCTCCAGCGCTCCGTGGAATAACGTCCTAGCCTATTCAACCTCTCCCTGCAGCTCAATGGCACGGCGGCAAGGTTGTGCAGTGGGAGAGTTACTTTCTTACTCCGCCACAGACCCGGATTCGATCCTGACTACGGGGTGCTAGTCTGTACATAATTTGAACGCTCTCCTCGTGAATTGCGTAGGTTTTCTCCGAGATCTTGGGTTTCCAACCACACTCCAAAGACGTACATGTTTGTAGGTTAATTGGCTTGGTATAAAAATGTAAAATGGTCCCTCTATTGTTGGTAGGGCAGTGCTGATGTACAGGGATAACTTGCAGATGTGGACTCGGTGCGCCGAAGGGCCTGTTTCCGCGCTTTAGCTCTGAACTACACTAAACTATACTCAGCACCGCGGGTGCTGGCAACATTCTTGTAAGTCTTCTTTGCACCCTTTCCTGATTCGCAACACAGTGCCCAAAATTGAACGCAATACTCTAAAGGTGGCTTCGCATCCTTATTCGCGTCTATTTCGCATCGATTCCGTTCGTTGTGGTTCGATGTGGGAATGGGGATAATTTCTCACTCGGACACAAATTTAAACAGAAAGTATATTTCGCCAGGCAATCAACGTCAACTATGATTCCCTCATTGGCCTGCACCTTACAGTTCCATCCTATTATGATGCCTCAGGGTTCCTAATAGTTCCCCCGTTTGCCTTGTTGCAGCGATGAGGATGTTTCCTTCCCCACCCAGTCACTACATGCCTAACCTGAAAGTACGCTGACCGAGGGAGGCTGCTGGGGGAGGCGGAAGTCAGTCACTTTACGCCCACTGTTACCACAGCGCCACCGGCACCAACAGGGGAGGCGAGAACATCTGAACACCGCACCAGGTCGAGGAAGGAATTTCACAAACGGTTTGTCAGATGAAAAATGCGCGTATTTGCCATCTGGATTGTGTGCGGAGCATGCCTAATAGGTAAAATCGCAACAGTTAATCGGGCTACTTATACCTACGGAACGTCGACCATCGTTGTGAATGCGAACCCGTCTAGTACTTCCCTCCATGTAGATAGAACCCTGGTACTATAACCGGCATCCGTAACCCATGGAGAAAGGGAATAGGTATAGAAATAGTTTCTGCTCGAGACACTTCCTCTCGTCACCTATACCTTTTGTGCATAGAGGCTGGCTGACCCGCTGAGTTACTCCAGCTTTTTGTGTCCTACTTCGGTTTAAGTCAGCATCTGCAGTTCCTTCCTACCTGTAAGCCGCGGGAATATTTGGTTTTCCTTCATATGCAAGGGAACTATTCGATGCATATCTACCCCAGTGTCGACATTGGGCTTTGTCTCTGGAACTGATTCGCTACAATAAGAAGAACTTTATTCTGCACTCTCTATCTTCCCTTTATCTATCTATTGAACGTGCGTTTAACTTGATTGTATTTATGCATATTATCAGCTAATCCATATATTTTATTCAGATCCTAATCATGGAGATACCGTCACACAATCGCTGCCGTCGGCACAGAAGACAGAAGAAGAGTCGGTGACTTTCAATTGCGCCTATGATACCGCAGAAACGTACTACTACTTATTTTGGTATCGGCAGCATCAGGACGCAAGGCCCGAGTTCATACTGCGGAAATATTCAGGAGGATACGAGGAGAAAGCCAATTTTGCAGGCGCTCGCTTTTCTGCCCGGCACCAGATCGATAGAAAATTATTCCCTTTAACCATTTCGAGGCTGAAGCTTAGCGACTCTGCAGTTTATTACTGCGCCCTCAGCCGCACAGTGATGAAAACCAGTGAAACCTTCCTACAAAAACACCAGCTTCTGCCTTGCCTGCAGCAGCTAGATACGTCTGCAGCGCGCATGGTGTTTGTGGTTTCCCGCCGCCTGAAAATTCTTCCCAACTCACTCAGTTTCTCTCGTGGTTTGCTTGCGGTATCATCAGTGCAACTGGAACCCACCGACTCCCTTTCTGTGCTCCGTGTTGAGGGCGCCGTCTGTGTGAACAGAATCGCCGTGACTGGGATCAGGAAAAAACATGGATTGGGTTTAGATTTATACTTGTCAGAGACACAGTGAGAACCTATCATTTGCATGCTCGCCAGCAGATCAGATAACTATCTATAAATACAGACCAACGTGTCTAGAGCAACGGGAAAGATACCGAGTGCAGAACAAAGATCTCCACATTGTAGTGCATCCATTCTAGAGACAAATTCAAATATCCATAATGGGATAGATGCACACCTACCTGATGTACACAATGGTAGATATACACCTACCCTCCTTGTAATTGAGGCAGTACAGCGTAGATTCGCGAGATTTATCACTGATATGGCGGGACTGTCATATGAGGGAAGATGGAAAAGACTAGGCTTGTATTCACATGAGTTTTGAAGGATGAGAGGGGAACTTATAGAAACATATAAACGTATAACAGGACTGGACAAGCTAGATGCAGGAAAAATGTTTCCAATCTGGGCGAGTCCAGAACCAAGGGCCACATTCTTAGAATAAAGGGGAGGCCATTTAAAACTGAGGTGAGAAGGAACGTTTTAACCCAGTGAGTTGTGAATTTGTGGAATTCTCTGCCACAGAGGGCAGTGGAAGCCCAATCAATGGATGGATTTAAGAGAGAGTTAGATAGAGCTCTATGGATAGTTGGAAGAAGGGATATGGGGAGACGGCAGGCACGGGTTCCAGATTGTGGACGATCAGCCATGATCACAATACCTCAGAAGAGAAGGAATGGGTGACGTTTCGGGTCGAGACCCTTCTTCAGACTGATGTCAGGGGGCCGGGGTCTCGACCCGAAACGTCACCCATTCCCTCTTTCTTGAGATGCTGCCTGACTTGCTGAGGTACTCCAGCATTTTGTGAATAAATACCTTCGATTTATACCAGCATCTGCAGTTATTTTCCTACACGACCGCCCTCGTTATGTAGTTTGCCAGGACACCGGTCCCAACACGGTTCAAATGGACGCAGCTGCAACAAATAGTTTTACTTTTTTGCTGCAGGTTACATCAACCCTCATTTGCTGAGTCGGTATAACCACCGGGTGCGGGAAGTGGTCCGAGTCAATTTGAGGCCAGGGCGGACGTTAGTGGCGAAGTTAATAATATTTGCCTGTACTGCCTGGTACTGCCTGGTTCCAAGAGGCAGTCCACAAGCAGTAATCCACACAAAGGAGGCCAACTTGGGAGATTTGCGAGAATGGGTTTGGAGCAATGGATGCTCCATACGGACAACGGAGAAACAGGCATCGTCACAAACCCTGCGGTTACCTCCACCCATCTCTCCCCCACCTGAGCCCGTCCACTAATTCTTTAATCCTCACGTGGTGTTTCGTGTAGTACACCTCGTCCCACGCACTCCACTCATTCTACTGCGTTCCCCGGTTCAGTCGTCTCTACCTGAAATGCCGATAGCTCATTTTCGTACCCAACTTCTCGTAGACGCCGCTGAGGTTCTCCAACACATAATTTAATTTTTGCTGCAGATTCCAGCATCTCTAGCCATTTGCGTCTTGTGTCTAATGCACTACAATGTTTTCACTACAAAACTGCGTGTTAATGCATGGAATGATTTCCTGCACGTTTGTGCAAATAGAAGCCACGCTCTGCAAATTCCGTCTCCTCCAATGCGTCGATGTGTAGATTCAAATTGACATCCTTCCGCTGGCAGCAAAACCATCCGCTCGTCACCTGCGACCGTGGTTTCTTGCACCACTAAGGTCAGTTTGCAGTTACTGAATATCCCACAGGTGGGCGCTCTATCTTAGCCAGGGGGGAATGAAATAGAGGAGAAAAGTCAACTGCAGATGTTGACACTAAGAACTGCAGATGATTATTTACAAAATAAACTATGCAAAGTGCAGGAGTATTTCACGGATCCTGATATATCTCTGGAGAACTCTGGATATGGTTGGGAGTCTCTGGACCCCTCTTCAGAAGGATTGTGGTGGAGGACCTGGAAGAGGGCTGGGGTGGCACAATGTCTGGCAAGCGACAGGTGGATTCTGGGTGGATTTGATTGGCAGTTCGTTGGAAAAAGGAGAAAGATGAAAAGACAAAAAATGTGAGATAATAAGATAAGGAGAGAGCAGGCCCGCAAATGAAGTCCACCAGCGATAGTGCCCGACGCTCTGTGTTTGGCCTCCTCGTTGGGTTTCCCTCAAAGTTCAGATAAAACATCTCAAATAAAAAGAGAACGTGGTATACACGTTCCTGGGAATATTGAATTGCGGCAATTGGTTGGATTTCCACCCAACACCAAATGCGGGATATAATAAATTAATAAAAACAATGATATGAACCTAACACGTGAAAGGGTTTGGTGGAGAAAAAACGAGAAACTATTTCCGTCTGCAGTAAATGATAATCAGATAAAATCAGATCGGATAAGAAGTCTGGAGAAATTAAGAAGGAGTTCTGCTTATTGTTGTCTGTTGATTATTGTCCATTTATTTCTCAGTTTTTATATACCTACACTGAACGATTTGTGGTTGTTGTATGGGTTTTATACAGACTATGTTTATATATCTGTGGCGCTACTCCAAGTAAGACTTTCATTGTTCCATTTGGGGACACTTGACAACAAAAGAATGAGGAATTCCTCATCTTCGGAGCAGATGCGGTGGAAACGGAAGAATTCAGAGGAGAGTATATCATATTTGTAAGAGGCAGAATGGGAGGAGGTATATCCAGACATCTCTAGGAGTCCGCGGGTTTGTATATAACAGTTATAACAATTTGAACGGGCAGCCAAGAAACATGCTTGATCTTATTTGCCCCGGAATAAAGGGGTTGAAGGATAACTTCACGGCAGCACGGTGGCGCAGCGGTAGAGTTGCTGCCTTAAAGCGAATGCAGCACCGTCGACTCAGGTTCGATCCCGACTACGGGCGCTGTCTGTACGGAGTTTGTCTGTTCTCCCTGTGACCTCCGTGGGTTTTCTCCGAGATCTTCGGTTTACTGCCACACTCCAAAGACGTACAGGTTTGTAGGTTAATTGGCTGGGCAAATGTAACAATTGTCCCTAGTGGATGTAGGATAGTCTTAATGAGCGGGGATCGCTAGGCGGCGCGGACCCGTTGGGCCGAAGGGCCTGTTTCTGCGCTGTATATCTAAAAAAAATCTTTAAAATCTAAACTTCACAGAAGAGTGTAACGTTGCGAGAAGCATCGATTGAGGCGGGGGCGGTGGGGAATATCGCTGTCGCGTGAAGAATAATCAAAAACATGATTTAAGTTGAGAAGAATTAGCATTAGGAGAAATCTCAGAGATACGTTTTTGTTGCGCAGAGAGTGGTTGATATTGGGAGGAAGCCTCCAGATGAGCATCACTACCTCCATAAGGGGGATTTACATAGGGCGCAGGGCGCCCGCAGGCACAGTGGTAGAGTGTCAGCCTTACAGCGCTTGCAGCGCCGGAGATCCCGACTACAGGTGCTTACTCAATATGCACGGATTTTGTATGTTCTCCCCTTGACCTGCGTGGGTTTTCTCAGAGATCTGTTTCCTTCCACACTCCAAAGACGTACAGGTATGTAGGTAAATTGGCTCGGTAAATGTAAAAAATGTCCCTAGTTTGTGTAGGATAGCGTTAACATGCGTGGTCGCTGGTCGGCGCGGACCCGGTGGGCCGAAGGGCCCGTTTCCGCCCTGTATCTCTAAACTAAATTCAAAGGGAATAGGTGAAAGGCGTACCTTCCAAAGACGGCCAAACGTGATTGGTGCAGACGATAAAAAATGCCGTCGCATTTCATTGTCAAGTCTAGCCCTTCCCTGTACAAAGATCAGGATGTGTTCATCCCCACCGGGATCTCTGCAAGCGGAACCACTTCCCGCGGAGAACACAGACCGTGTCGTGGCTTGGGAGGAAGTTGAGGTAGACGAGGTATAGAGGGTGGAGCTATTCGGCACAGGGGACCCCATTCGCTGTCAGTCATTCCCCGCTCACCCTGGCCAGAGCGCCACCAGCACAAACAGGGGAGATGAGAAGATCCGAAAGCCTCACAGCACTCAGTCGAGGAGGTCATTTACCAAACCATCCTTCATTGGAAAATGCGAAACTTCGCCATCTAGATTATGTGTGGAGCGTGTCTGACGTAAACCCGTAGCAAACGGTTCACGTGTTTTCATGTGAAAGGGATTGCATTCTGAGTGGCGACTGGAACCAGCCTAATTTCATACATGAATTTTCATACATGAAAATATAGTTGGGGCATGTCCGTTACACCACCATAACTTGGGATACTGTTCCATTCAATTCAATAAACTGGGGCACTCTCCGATTCCCCTCTATTCTAATATGGACATTGGACTTTGTACATGGAACGGATGCGTTACAATGCTAATAACTATATTCTGTACTATCTATCTTCCCGACGCTTCAAAGGCAAAATTGACCCTGTGCTCACTGTTATGTAATCCCGTCGCACTTCCTTATAAGGGCGAACAATTCCCGGTATAAATCCCAGCAGGTGTTCTCTCCCAACGCTGTCTCTGCAAGCGGAACCACTTCCCGGGGAGAACGCAAACAGTGTCGTGGCTTCGGAGGAAGTTGAGGTAGACGGGGTATAGAGGGTGGAGCTATTCGGCACAGGGGACCCCATTCGCTGTCAGTCAGTCCCTGCTCACCCTGGTCAGAGCGTCACCGCCACAAACAGGAGAGATGAGAAGTTCCGAAACCCTCACAGCACTCAGTCGAGGAGGTCATTTACCAAACCATCCTTCATTGGAAAATGCGAAACTTTGCCATCTGGATTGTGTATGGAGCGTGTCTGACAGGTAAACCCGTAGAAACAATTCTGATGTTTTCATGTGAAAGGGATTACATTCCGAGTGACGACTGGAACCAGTCTAATTTGCCTTTTTCAAAATATATCTTGGGTATTGTGCATTCCAGTTCCATAACCTGTGTTACTGTGCCACTCATTTCCATAAACTCGGGTACTGTCCGATTCAACTTACTTCTAATGTGGTCATTGACCTATGTGCATGGAACTGGTGCGATACATTGACTATATTCTGCATTCTCTATCTTTCCTCTACCTATAGTACTCGCGTTTGATTTGATTGTATTTATGCATTGTATTAGCTGATCAGTTTGGATAGTATGTAATACAAAGCTCTTCCGCGTCTCTCGTTGCACGTATGACAACAATAAAACCAAACCAAATCCATATGTTCTTCAGATCCGAGTCATGGAGATTCCGTCACACAGTCGCCGACTTCAGCAGAGAAGGCAGAACAAGGGTCGGTGACTTTCAGCTGCACCTACGCTACCGCAGAACAGTACTACTATTTAAATTGGTACCGGCATATTCCAAACTCAGGACCCGAGTTCATAATGTGGAAATATTCACACGGGAGTGAGGAAAAGGCAGATTTTGCCAGTACTCGCTTCTCTGCCCAGCTCCAGACTGGAACAAAATTCACTAGTTTAACCCTTTCGAGGCTGCAGCTCAGCGACTCAGCAGTTTATTACTGCGCTCTGAGGAGCACACTGATGATAACCAGTTAAACCTTCCTACAAAAACATCAGCTTCTACTTCCCTTTCTGAGCCGATATATGCCTGCACAGCGCATGCTGTTTGTGGTTTCCCGCCGCCACGAGAACTCATCCCACATCCACTCGGTTTCCCTTGTCCTCTGCGCCTTCTGCAGCTTCCGCTGCTGTTTCGCTCTCACTTGCTTCAACTTGTATTCAGAATATACGTCTTTCCATCCGCAACATCTGCTGTCTCCTGCTCTTTCTACAATATCTGTATGTTACCACCGACTTGGCTCCCTATCCCATCGTGGCCACTGTTGTATTTATCATCAAATTCACAGCCTTCGCTGCGAGTCCCGAAGATTTTTAATTTCCAGCTCTTGTCCTCATCAACTTTGTCCTTATCAACAGCCTCCCTGTAGTTCTCACTCTCTATATATTTGCACCTAGTTCCCCCTTCCTTTTTCCGTCAATCTCACTTCTCCATACTTATCTTCTCCCCCCACCCCACCCCACCCCACCCACACACACACGCGCGCGCGCACACATCGCTCTCTGCTTATTCCAGCTCCCTTATTCTCTCTCTTCTGAATGAGTGAATGAATGAATGAATGAATGAATGAATGAATGAATGAATGAATGAATGATTGGCCGAGTATGTACACATATAAGCAATGTACCTTGCTGCTCCGCTCGCAAGTAACAACACGAACATATATTAAACAATTAAGAAAAAAGCATAAAACATTAAAACATTAAGAATACAAAGTTACAGTTTAAACATGTGAGTGAAAAAAACCAGAGCAAAAAAAAACAGTGCTGAATTTTGGTTATTCAGGAAAGCTACTACTCGCGGAAAAATTGCTATTTTTTTCTCTGACGGTGGCTGCTTTCACAGTCCGGAGTCGCCTTCCAGAGGGAAATGCCTCAAAGTGTTTGTGGCCATGGTGAGAGGGGACAAAGATGATCTTGTCCGGTCGCTTCCTGGCCCTTGCAGTGTACAGTTCGTCAATGGGGAAGGTTACAGCCACCAACATTCCCTGCTGGTCGAACGATTCGTTGCAGACTCCGGATGTCGTGCTTGGTGGCTGACGCAAACCAGACCATGATTGAGAAGGTGAGGACAGACTCTACGATGGCAGTATGGAATTGGACTATCACTGCTGAAGCAAATTGTGCTTCCTCAGTACATGTCAAGTCGGGTCTGGCCCCTTCTACATACTGAGTCTTCTGAACAAAACCGTCGCCTGTCCATTCCCTCGAAAGATCCTCCCCGGTCCGTTGATTTCCTCCAGTACTTTGAGTTTTGCTCAAGGTTCCAGCATCTGCAGTTTCCTATGTCTCCGCACTCAAATTAATCCAGTGCACGGAATGACTAAATTCTTTAAGAAATGTCAGAAGCTCAGTTCCCTGATGATGCTAGTCGCAATAGCAGAAGGCCGCGTTGCAAAATAATAATGTTTATTTAAGGGAAGAAAACTTTCAATCTATGCTCCACTGCAGAACCGACCTGTAATGCAAAAATAAACCAAACTACTGGCAGTTCAGGCAGCATCCGTGGAACAAAATAGACAGTATCTGGTCAAGATACTTCCTCTGGAGTGAAGGGGTGGGGGGGGGGGGGAATATTCGAGAAAGCATGGATTGCGACTGGTGGATCAAAGTGATAAGAAATGGATTGGTGGGTGGACCCAACCAGGAGGAAAAAGGATGAAGATAACAAAGGCAGTGACGTGATTGGTAGCGGTAGCCGGGGCTGTAGGTGATGGAACCACATGAGAAAGGAAGGTGGGATATGGGCTAAATCTGCCTGGGATGGGCAGGTGGGAAGACATTGGGTGCGGTACGCATTGCAAGGAATGTGCAGAATTTGGGCAGATGGTGTACGGGAAGTTGGGTGTCAAGGAACGAGGTGGTCTGAGAAGGGTTTAGATGAGTGGGGGCCTATGGGTGGATAAAGGTCGCGGGGGCAGCAGGGTTACCCAGAATTACAGAATCTAATGTCAAAGCCATCCGTGTGCACATTACCATAGGGCAGGGGTGTCAAACTTATTTTCGCCCTGGGCATCATCAGCATTATGGTCGCCCACCTTCTCCCCCTTTGCTTCCCCACCACCCTTCCCTGACCCCCACTGCCCCCCTTCCCCCCACCCCCACTCTCTCTTCCCCCCACCACCACCCCCCTCTCCAGTCACACTCTCCCTCCCAACACCACTCTCTGCTCCTCCCACCCCCCTCTCCATCCCCCCACTCTCCCCTCTTCCCCACTCTCTCTTCCCCAACCACCACTGTTGTCCCCCTCCCCAGTCCCATTCGCCCCTACTCTCTCCTCACCCACTCTCACTCTCCCCTTTCCCCACCACCCCCTTTCCCCCACTCTCTCCTCCCCCACCCACCCCTATTTTCTCCTCCACCCACCCACCCCCCCGCCCCTCCTACCCCCACCATTCCATCCCACCTCCAACCTTCCCTCCCCTCACTCGGCCCCCCCCCCGTCCACTCCCCTCCCCTCCGTGGAGCCGTTGGCGGCGAAAGGCACTTACCGTGCGTGCAGGGAGGAGGGAGCGCCGGACTACTCAAGTCGGGTGCCGGATGTGGGACTACTCGAGTCGGGCGGGGCCGGTCTGGGAGTGTGGGGAGGGGGGAGAAGCGAGAGGAGACAGGCGCGGCGGGAGGCCGCAGCGCAGCGGGCAGCTTCTTCTCCTCCTCCTTCTGAGGCCGCTTCCACCGATGGCGGCGTCGAGCAGGGCGGCTGCCACCGACGGCTCCGCCGCCATTTCAGAAAGATGGCGGAGCGTGAGGAGGCCGCCATCTTTCTGAAGTGGCGACGCCGCCATCGGTGGAAGCGGCCGCTGAGGGAGGAGGAGAAGAAGCTGCCCGCTGCGCTGCGGCCTGTGTGCGATAACGGCAGGCGGGACTCGAGGACGTCGTGCCGTGGGTTGAAGGGAAGGATGAGGACCATCAGTCCGACCATCTCCCTCCTGCTCGTGAGTGTCCCCCCGGGTGTGGGAGAGTGAGGAGAGCGAGGAGAGGGGAGTGCGGAGAGGGGAGTGAGGAGAGGGGAGTGAGGAGAGGGGAGTGAGGAGAGGGGAGTGAGGAGAGGGGAGTGAGGAGAGGGGAGTGAGTAAAGGGGAGGCGGTGATTGCGGGCGGGCGGCTCCGCCAACGGCGTCCATCTTGTGTGTGCGAGTGAGGAGAGGCCGTGCTGTCGGACGCACAGCACTTTGAAAAATGTGTTTAGCAATGATAGGTGAAAGTTAAAAATGTCTGTAACTTAAAAGATATTCGACCAATGACAATTAAGCTTGCGCGGGCCACCTAAAATGACGTGGCGGGCCTGATTCGGCCTGCGGGCCTTGTGTTTGACACATGTGCTATATGATCTCCCGGTTGTTCAACACGTCAACACCCCCCTCCCACTCCATTGTGGGCTTTCTGTGTTGGGCCTCCTGTCCGGGTGAGGCCCAACGTTAATTGGAGGAACAGTTCCTCCTATTTCGTTCGGGCAGCTTATAACATAGCAGTATGAATATTGACATCTGTACCTTGAAGTAACCCTTGCTTTCTCTCTCGCTCTCCATCCCTCTCCATCCTAGTTCTTCGACCAGTCGGACTGTTCTCCTGGTTATATTTTATCTTCGTATGCTTCATTATCACATTCTCCTAACTAACAATGATCTGCTCTGCATTTCCTGCATCCCCATCCTCATTTGATACCTCGTTTTCACGACATACCCTTTATTATCTCTAGCCTCCCTCTGCCCTGTTTCACAATGAATGATCTCTACCCGAAACGTCACCCATTCCTTCCTGATGAGCCAATATGTGTTGTTTGGACCAATAAACAAAAACCTACATATGCTGGAAATCTGAAATAACAACAGAAGTGTCATTCTGCAAGATACTCCAGCTACATTTCTACATACGTTCTTCCGAATCTATCGTTGCCACGTCTCTCATTCTGAGGTACCCGATCATAGAAACATAGAAACATAGAAACATAGAAAATAGGTTCAGGAGTAGGCCATTCGGCCCTTCGAGCCTGCACCGCCATTCAACATGAGCATGGCTGATCATCCAGCTCAGTAGCCCGTACCTGCCTTCTCTCCATACCCCCCTGATCCCTTTAGCAAAAAGGGCCACATCTAACTCCATCTTAAATATAGCCAATGAACTGGCCTCAACTACCTTCTGTGGCAGAGAATTCCACAGACTCACCACTCTCTGTGTGAAGAAATGTTTTCTCATCTCGGTCCCTTAAGCTGTGTCCCCTGGTTCTGGACTCCCCCAACATCGGGAACAATCTTCCCGCATCTAGCCTCTCGGATGTAAGTCCCGCCATCCCAGGGATCAATCTGGTGAACCTTCTCTGTACTCCCTCTAAGGCAAGAACGTCTTTCCTCAGGTTAGGAGACCAAAACTGCACACAATACTCCAGGTGCGGTCTCACCAAGGCCACGTACAACTGCCGCAGAACCTCCCTGCTCCTGAACTCAAATCCTCTTGCTATGAATGCCAGCATACCATTCGCTTTCTTCACTGCCTGCTGCACCTGCATGCTTGCTTTCAATGACTGGTGCACCATGACACCCAGGTCACGTTGCATCTCCCCTTCTCCCAATCGGTCACCATTCAGGTACTACTCTGCTTTCCTGTTCTTGCCGCCAAAGTGGATAACCTCACATTTACCCACATTATATTGCATCTGCCATGCATTTGCCCACTCGCCTAATCTATCCAAGTCACTCTGCAGCCTCCTAGTATCCTCCTCGCAGCTAACACTGCCACCCAGCTTCGTGTCATCCGCAAACTTAGAGATGTTGCATTCAATTCCCTCGTCCAAATCATTAATATACACTGTAAATAACTGGGGTCCCAGCACTGAGACTTGCGGTACCCCACTAGTCACTGTCTGCCATTCCGAAAAGGACCCGTTTATTCCTACTCCTATATGAATATTCCTATATGAATATTCCTACTCATATTTCATAGTCCAGCTTGTTCATAATATTCCAAAATCTTGTCGTTGATTCCCTTTAACAATTCATAACACTTTTTCTCTGACTTTTATGTCGTTGGCTACTACATCGATAATTAACTGATGTATTAATCAGCCTGTCCCGCTGAGTTATTCCAGCATTCTGCGTCTACCAATAATTAATCTGTAAGGCACATACTGAGATCACATTCGCCTGACCGTAACTTCCTGGATCGAGTCCGATATACGAGTATGAGTACGAGCACCTAGCCAATGGCATCGTATTAGTGAGCAGAAATGACTTGAGATCTAGATGATCAATAAGTAGTAATGAAGTTGTTTTGAACATAACCCACGCGAACGAGAATGGTTAACTTGTTTTATTTAAAACCCTTGAGCTATTTCACATTAACAGGGAGGGGAAGGGCGGTAAGCCCAACCCCCGCATTCCGCCTGATAATCCGTTGGGGCGAATGCTGAGCCATTGGGGGCACGGAAACCCCAGGGATTGGAGAAGACAAAAATGATTAAGTTCTGTTATCTTGATTGGCCAAAGGAACCAATAAAAGGGAGTTCAGTCTGGTGGCCACGACTTGGCTCCGATGAGGATTGAGTACGGCAGGCATTAAATGTGTTTGTTAATTCATAAGCTTCCCCTAATCTGGAGGAAAGTTGTTATGCTTGTAAGGGGAAAGCTAAGAATAAATCCTGAAAGAATCGCAGGAATCATAGGCTTGCCGATGCCTCGGAATAAATATTAAAGGAATATAGTAGAACTATAGAAGATAGAAATAGCGTAATAGGTAGCATAGTGACTATAGAGACGGAACGGAGTGAGAACAAGGACTGCATTTAAACTGACTGACCAAGTGCACTAACATAAGACGAATACAATGAATAAAATAACTGCAGTTGAACTACTAAGTAGGAAGTTCCCCGTATCCAAAGAGGATATTAAAAAAACACTCTGAGAAATGGGGGGAAAAAAGGACGAAAAAAATTGGTGACGAAATGGCCCACGGAATGATATAAATATGATATAAATTTTGATATAAATTTTGATATATTTATATTTTGATATAAATATGTGTGATGAAATGGGAGTGTTAATTAAGAACTATACGCCTAAGGATAAATCAGAAACCCGAGTAACGAAAAAGGAAAAAGGACTAGACGTACTTAAATTGTTTAGAATAGAAGGAGAAAGGCTGAGGAAAGCATAGCAGGGAAAGAATACCACCCCAAAAAAGGGTGAAAACCCCCCAAAACAGCATGAAAGTCAGGAGCTTCAGGAGAAAAAATCGACCCTGTGCCCCAGCCTAAGGGACCCTGGGTATCCCCCTCCCTATTCCGGCCAGGACGGAACCAAGCAGTGCCCTTTGGTAAAAGGGAATAGTGGAGATAGAGGGAGAAGTCACAACTTGGAACGATGAGAAAGACATAAAGGAATATGGACAGAGAAGGGGCAGCGTGAAAAGGAAAGGATGAAGCAAGAAGCACGGGAACTAGAAGCAGACGTTAGAAGGCTGCAGGACCTCAGGGACCTCAGGGACAGAAAGATTTATGGGACCCGTCAGGCAGCAAATGAGGAGTATGAGGGAGGCAGCAACGCAGAAACACAGGCGAGTAATCAGCAGACATAAGAGAATGTGAGAATGTGAGAATGTGAGAATGAAGCAGAATTAGAAAGTGATGGGGAAAGAACAAGGGAGTGTAGAAGGGAAATAGAGGCATCCATAAAGCGCTTAGAGATAGAGATAAGGGAGATGGAAAAAGATATGGAAAGAAAAAAGAAAGGAAAGCCAGGGGTACGCCCAGAGAAGAATGAGGTGGGAAAGTATACAGATAGAACCACAACAGGAGATGGTGAACGAGAGACAGGATCTGAGGGGGAGAATGATGCCAATACTTTTGAAAAAGGCGGGACAAACCCAATATATTCCTTGGGCGACCCGAGACCTAGAAGGGCTGAGAAACGCCTTGTCCAACATATATGACGGGCAGGAAAATGGATTAGGGCCTTTGAGGTAGAAACTATGGGACGATTATTGGCTATGGGAGATTTTAAGGCACTACTGGTGAAGGTAATGGGAACCACGAAATTCGCGACAAAAAGTAGAGAAGACTTGGAAGAACAACCTCTGGCTGAGGGCAGCCGGTGGTTTATTGACGGGTCCTCCAGATGTATAGATGGAAAAAGACATAGTGGATACGGTATAGTGAATGGGGAAACTATGGAGGAAATTGAAAGCGGCAGGCTGCCTGGTAGTTGGTCAGCCCAATCTTGTGAATTATACGCATTAATGAGAGCTTTGGAACTATTGGGGGGAAAGGAAGGAACAGTGTATACCGACTCAAAATACGCCTTTGGGGTAGTACACACCTTTGGGAAGATCTGGAAACAGCGAGGAATGATAACAGCTCGAGGGAAAGAATTAGCGCATGAGCAATTGATAGGACAGACACTGGAGGCCTTGCAGAAACCAGAACGGGTAGCCATAGCACATGTGGCAGGGCATCAAAAGGGTAACACCCTGGAAGCCCGATGAAATAGGGCAGCGGATGAGGTGGCAAAGAGAGCGGCCACAGATCAGACGGTAGAAATTATGTCACTGATACCTTTAAGGGAACCCGAGGAAAAGATACCTATCTTTGGTGAAAAAGTACAGGAACACATGAGAGAAATGGGAGCCCGGCGTACCCCAAATGGGAAATGGTGGACACCGGATGGAAAGCAGCTATTGAACAAAGAAATTATAAGGGAGTTATTAGGGAGGCTGCATGTGCAAAGCCATTGGGGAACCCAAGCCCTCTGCGATACCCTCCTCAGGACCTACGCTTCCCGTGGGATGTATACCACGGCCAAACAAGTCATAGGGGGTTGTGTAATATGTCAGCGAATCAACAAAAAAATCATGAGAGCAGTCCCAGGAGGAGGACAATCATTGGCAATAAGGCCCTTCCAAAAAAATACAGATAGAATTCACCGAGTTGTCCCGACTACAGTGATGGAAATACCTGTTAGTGGCAGTGGATCATTTCACTAGATGCGTAGAGGCATTCCCTACAGCAACTGCCACCTCACAGTCGGTAGCCAAGGTATTATTGGTGCAAATTATACCCAGATATGGGATTGTGGAAACAATAGACTCGGATAGAGGGACCCATTTTGCCTCCAAAACATATAAAATGATATGTGAAGCATTAGGAATTGAATAGAAATTGCATACACCATGGCATCCCCAGAGTTCCGGAAAGGTGGAAAGAATGAATGGCACCTTGAAGACCCAAATCACCAAGTTAGTAGAGGAAACGAGACACCCTGGACTAAGTGCCCTCTGATAGCCTTGTTAAGAATCCGAACGGCATATCGGAAAGACATAGGGGTATCACCATATGAAATGTTATTCGGGCTCCCGTACTTAGGAAAGATAGAAGGGGTCCCAACAATACCAGGGAACGACGTGTTCCTAAGAAACTATTTACTGGCAGTATCCCAATCTCTTGCAGAACTAAAAACTAAAGGATTACTGGCCCAGAGCCCGCCACTGGATTTTCCGATTCACTCAGTCAAGGCTGGAGACTGGGTACTAATAAAAACGTGGAAGGAAGAAAAGTTGCAACCTAAGTGGACTGGACCCTACCTTGTGTTATTAACCACCGAGACAGCAGTACGAACAAAAGAAAAAGGGTGGACACACGCAAGTCGATTTAAGGGTCCGGTGGAGGCCCCACCAGACAATATCAGCCCGTGGACGGTACGTGAAGGAAAGGAGCCATTGGCTTTGGTATTCACCAAGACCCCGCACGGAAAATGAAGACTGGTGGATCGGGTGCTGGGTGGTTACCCAGCTTGTGAGTAATGTAGCATGTATAAAAATAACTATACCACAGAATAGAAGGGCCAACACCATCCCATTTGATGTATGTAAAGGAAAATGGTGCTGTGGTCATAGGATGTACGTATGCACCCATCCCTGTAAAAATTGGCGCGAGGTATTCACTTCATCCAGAGAGGGGTGGCATAAGCCCACCTATCAAACTGATAGGTGGAGAATATATCAAAACCCAAACGAGGGATTGCCAGGACGTGTATATGTAAGCATACAGAGGGTTCAAATGAAGGAAAGTGGTAGGTATTGGATATGTGCAGATAAAACAGGGAAGGACGCATGCCTGAGGTTTGAAATAGAGGTAGAACGGGACGGATATATGGTAAAATATGAGGATGAGGGGGAAATGTTCCGGATAGATGACAGTCAGAGTAGGGATCCCTGGGCAACCCCAGCACCACCGGTAGTCAGCAATGTCACCACGGAATATGAGCCCATTTCCCCTGAATTGGAATAGGACACCTGGGGCTATGTCATGTATACTACAACGATTCACGAATCCCATACTACCAAAGAATGAGACCTGCCAGAGCTACCATTACCTACTCCCGGCTAGCAACAACAACACGACGGGCCGAAGGGAAGACCTTCGACCTCCCCCGTTCACCATTCCCCTCGGGGAGGAGGGATTTGAGTGCTATACAAGATATAACCCAGATGGTCAGGAAATGGTGGAGGTGCTAAACTGCAATCAGACGTATAACATAACAGCTGAGGAACAGGGGTCACTGTTCAGTAGCTCCTGGCTGAGAAAGCAGATAGTCAGTAGAGCCGATGTCTGGTGTTGGTGCGGAGAAAATGAAGGAGGCCGACGACAAAGGAGAGAGGTGAGAGGATCATTCGAGACACACATCTATATAGATGCAATAGTCAATAGTCAATAGTCAATAGTCGTTTATTTGTCACATACACATAAATGTGTAGTGAAATGAAACATTACCCGCAGTTAAACAATAAGACCAATAAGAATAATCAATAAAAATGCAATAACACATACAATCACAACTAACACCAAACAAAAAGAAACATCCATCACAGTGAGTCTCCTCCAGTCCCTCCTCACTGTGATGGAAGGCCAAAAATGTCTTTTTCTCTTCCCTGCCGTCTTGTCCCACGGTCAGGCTGTTGGAGTTGCCACGTCGGGGCGGTCGGGGCTCCCGACCACGGGCCGACCCAAGCCCCGCGATTCGGGGCGGGCGAACACGTTGCCTCTGCCGCTGCCGGAACTCCCGGTGCCAAGAGGGGTACCCGATGAATTCAAAGCCAGAAACCAGATAGCTGCGGGCTTTGAGTCCATGCTCTTCTGGTGGTCCACAATTAATAAAAATGTGGACTGGATTAACTACCTATACTACAATCAACAACGCTTTATAAATTATACTCGAGATGCGGTTGAAGGATTTGCGAAACAACTGACAGCTACCAGCCTAATGGCCTGGCAAAATCGCATGGCCTTGGACATGCTCCTGGCTGAGAAAGGGTGTGTGTGTGTGATGTTTGGGGAACAATGTTGCACCTACATCCCCAACAACACTGCTCCTGACGGGTCCGTGTCAAGGGCCCTAGCAAGTCTCACCTCCCTGTTTATCGAATTGGCCGAGAACTCTGGAGTCGACACATCCTGGACCGGGTTTCTAGACTCCTGGTTTGGGAAATGGAAGCACATCTTTACATCAGCCCTAACATCAGTGGTAGTTGTGATGGGGTTGATGTGTCTATTCGGATGTTGTATCATTCCCTGCATACGGGGGTTGTCTCAGCGATTGATAGAGACAGCCCTGACAAAGAACGACATCGCCATGATGGCCTGTAGAATACAGTATGACCAGCAGGGGGAATATAGAGAGGCAAAGACTCTGCTGCTAGCACTAGAAAAGGAGGAAATAGTATAAATCAAAGTAGCGTGGCATAAGAAAAAGGGTGGATTGTGAGAGAGAGGTAAAAAGGGTGGATTGTGAGAGAGAGGTAAAAAGGGATAATTGATTTAGACTAAGGACCCTGAGAAATAGCTGACCCGACTGTGCTCGCCTAGATAAGAACCGCAAGAACAAATGGTGACATTCCAAGGATAAGTGTTAGAAGATAACCAAAGAACTAGGAGAGAGGGTAAGATAACCAAAGAACTAGGAGAGAGGGCAAGATAACCAAATAACGAGGAGAGAGGGCAAGATAGCCAGAGAACAAGGGGAAAGGGCATGAACTAGTCTGTACTGCGCCTGCCTAATAGGATAAATGAATATTACAAAAACGCCCAGCATGACAAGATGCCTCATTTAAATGCACATGCGATGTATGATGTGGGAGGCAACAGGGGCGGTGTCGTTAGATTGTGCACCTAAGTGCTCCGATTGGAAGGAGTCCAAAGGGGAGGAATTTAAGGTGTGACAATTGTAAAGTGAAGTGAATAAAAAGAAGGGATTTTCCCGACCACGGTGTGTCTCGAGAGGGGAGGCACCCAACTCTGCAGACTTGCAAATAAAATATACTTGTTTCTCTAGATTGTCTCGAGCATCGTGATTGTGAGCATTCACATTTGCATCTCACAAAAAATGCGAAACTTCGCAATCTGGATTGTGTGTGGAGCGTGTCTGACAGGTAAACCCGGAGAAACAGTTCTGATGTTTTCATGTGAAAGGGATTACATTCCGAGTGACGACTGGAACCAGTCTAATTTGCTTTTTTCAAAATATATCTTGGGTATTGTGCATTCCAGTTCCATAACCTGTGTTACCGTGCCACTCATTTCCATAAACTCGGTTACTGTCCGATTCAACTTACTTCTAATGTGGTCATTGATCTTTGTGCATGGAACTGATGCGATACAATGACTATATTCTGCATTCTCTATCTTTACTCTACCTATTGTACTCGCGTTTGATTTGATTGTATTTATGCATTGTATTAGCTGATCCGTTTTGTATAGTATGTAATACAAAGCTCTTCCGCGTCTCTGCTTGCACGTATGACAACAATAAAACCAAACCAAATCCATATGTTCTTCAGATCGCTGTCATGGAGATTCCGTCACACAGTCGTCGCCTTCAGCAGAGAAGGCAGAACAAGGGTCGGTGACTTTCAGCTGCACCTACGCTACCGCAGAACAGTACTACGACTTACATTGGTACCGGCATATTCCAAACTCAGGACCCGAGTTCATACTGTGGAAACGTTCACGAGGGCGTGAGGAAAAGGCAGATTTTGCCCGTGCTCGCTTCTCTGCCCAGCTCCAGACCAGAACAAAATTCACTAGTTTAACCCTTTCGGGGCTGCAGCTCAGCGACTCAGCAGGTTATTACTGCGCTCTGATGAGCACAGTGATGATAACCAGTTAAACCTTCCAACAAAAACATCAGCTTCCGCTTCGCTTTCTGAGCCGATATGTGCCTGCACAGCGCATGTTGTTTGTGGTTTCCCGCCGCCATGAGAACGCATCCCACATCCATTCGGTTTCCCTTGTCATCTGCGCTTTCTGCAGCCTCCGCTGCTGTTTCGCTCTCACTTGCTTCAACTTGTATTCAGAATATACGTCTTTCCATCCACAACATCTGATGTCTCCTGCTCTTTCTACAATATCTGAATGTTTACACCGACTTGGCTCCCTGTCCCCATCGTGGCCATTGGTGTATTTGTCAACAAATTCACAGCCTTCGCTGCGAGTCCCGAAGATTTTTAATTTCCAGCGATTGTCCTCAACAACTTTGTCCTTATCAACAGCCTCCCTCTAGTTCTCGCTCTCTATATATTTGCACCTAGTTCCCCTTTCTTTTTCCGTCAATCTCACTTCTCCATACTTATCTTCCCCACCCCCCCACCACACCCCACCCACACACACACACACACACACGCGCGCACACGTCGCTCTCTGCTTATTCCAGCTGCCTTATTCTCTCTCTTCTGAATGAGGAAATGAATGAATGATTGGCCGAGTCTGTACACATATAAGCAATGTACCTTGCTGCTCCGCTCGCAAGTAACAACACGAACATATATTAAACAATAAAGAGAAAAACATTAAACATTAAAACATTAAGAATACAAAGTTACAGTTTAAACATGTGAGTGAAATAAACCAGAGCAAAAAAAACATTGCAGAATTTTGGTTACTCAGTAAAGCTACTACTCGCGGGGAAAAAAAGCTGTTTTTATGTCTGACGGTGGCTGCTTTGACAGTCCGGAGTCGCCTCCCAGAGGGAAATGCTTCAAAGAGTTTGTGGCCAGGGTGAGAGGGGACAGAGATGATCTTGCCCGGTCGCTTCCTGGCCCTTGCGGTGTACAGTTCGTCACTGGGGGAAGGTTGCAGCCACCAACATTATCTGCTGATCGAACGATTCGTTGCAGACTCTGGATGTCGTGCTTGGTGGCTGACCCAAACCAGACCATGATGGAGAAGGTGAGGACAGACTCTACGATGGCAGTATAGAATTGGACTATCACTGCTGAAGCAAATTGTGCTTCCACAGTTCCCTGTTGGGCCTTTTTGACTGTGGAGTCGATGGTGGCCCCCCATTTAAGGTCCTTCGAGATGATGGTTCCAAGGAAATTAAATGATTCCACAGATGTGACTGTGGTGTTATTGATGGTGAGTGGGGGAATGGGTGGGGAAGCGCTCCTAACGTCTACAACCAGTTCGACTGACCTAAGAGCATTGAGCTCCAGGTTGTTACGAAAGCACCAGGATGCCAGCTGTGTCACTTCCTGTTTGTAGGCAGATTCCTCCCCATCCTGGATCAGTCCACTCAGGGTTGTGTCATCAGCAAACCTGAGAAGCTTGACAGAGGAGTCTGTGGAGATGCAGTCGTTGGCGTAGAGAGAGTAAAGGAGGCGGGAGAGTACGCTGCCTTGCGGTGCTGCTACGCTGAGGGTCTGCGGATCCAGGATGTGCTTTCCCAGCCTCACATGCTGCTTCCTGTCTGTCAGGAAGTTGATTATCCACTGAAAGATGGGTCAAGGCACAGTCAACTGGGAGAGTTTGGAGTGTCGTAGCTCTGTCACAATGGTGTTAAATGCAGAGTTACAATGCACAAACATAATCCTTGCATACGTTCCCTTGCGGTCTAGGTGCTGGAGGATGCATTACCCTAACCCTAATTCATCTTTCCTATAAAATCAATAACCTTTCTCTATTTCTCTCTGTGTATCTCTGCACCTCTATTCCCCGCATTATCGCCCGATGATTATACCTCTCTCCCTCCCAATTTATAGCGAGCCGGAATTATAAAGCGAAATACCGGACCTTATTACACGCTGACAAGTAGAATGGCGAAATAGCGCTCAGTAAATCCGTTACGTATGATGCACAACGACAAATCACCGACGAAACTGCCAAAACGTTGGAGGAAATCGACGTTCAACACACAAAACGATGACTTTAACAGCAAAGAACATAGTTCATAGAAAGGTACAGCACATGAATGGCCCTCTCGGCCTGTCGGTACTGAGGAAAATGCCAAGCCAAAAAAACCTCAAACCTTATAATGTACTAAACTTTCCGTAAAAGGGTGTAGTTGTAAACGGCATTTCCATAAACGGTGTTAACTAAAGATGAATGGAATCTGTCAAACTAAAGGAATGAAATGCATAACCGTCGGGCAATTCAATGGGCCAGGCAACATCCGGTGAGGGAATGGATTGGCAACTTGTCAAGTCGGTTCTGGCCCCTTCTGCAGACTGACTCTTCTGAACAAAAACGTCGCCTGTTCATTCCCTCGAAAGATCCTCCCCGGCCCGTTGATTTCCTCCAATGCTTTGAGTTTTGCTCAAGGTTCCAGCATCTGCAGTTTCCTGTGTCTCCGCACTCAAATTAATCCAGTGCACGGAATGACTAAATTCTTTAAGAAATGTCACATACTCAGTTCCCTGATGATGCTGGTGGCAATAGCAGAACGCTGCGTTGCAAAATAACAATGCTTATTTAAGGGAAAAAAACGTTAAATCTATGCTCCACTGCAGAACCGATCTGTAATGCAAAAATAAACCAAACTACTGGCAGTTCAGGCAGCATCCGTGGAACAAAATAGACAGTATCTGGTCAAGATACTTCCTCCGGAGTGAAGGGGTGGGGGGGAA
Source organism: Rhinoraja longicauda (assembly GCF_053455715.1). NCBI lineage: Eukaryota > Metazoa > Chordata > Chondrichthyes > Rajiformes > Arhynchobatidae > Rhinoraja > Rhinoraja longicauda. The sequence goes on along the minus strand of NC_135968.1, from coordinate 1,823,897 downwards.
GTATTCATCATCAATATGTCAGCGCTCCGAGAAAGCATGGATTGCGACTTGTGGATCAAAGTGATAAGAAATGGATTGGTGGGTGGTCCCAACCAGGAGGAAAAAGGGCGAAGATAACAAAGGCAGTGACGTGATTGGTAGCGGTAGCCGGGGCTGTAGGTGATGGAATCACATGTGAAAGGAAGGTGGGATATGGGCGAAAATCTGCCTGGGGTGGGCAGGTGGGAAGAGACTGGGTACGGTACGCATTGCAAGGAATGTGCAGAAGTTGGACAGATGGTGTAGGGGAAGTTGGGTGTCAAGGAACGAGGTGTTCTGAGAAGGGTTTATATGAGTGGGGGCCTATGGGTGGATAAAGGTCCCGGGTGGAGCAGGGTTACCCAGAATTATAGAATCCAATGTCAAAGCCATCCGTCTGCACATTACCATAGGGGAACGTGAGGTGAAGTTCCTCTATTTTCCGTTTGGCCTCACGTTAACAGTGGAGGAGGCCAATGAAAAGGCAGGTTAGCTTGGGAACGGTGAGGCATATTGAAGTGGCACCCGGGAGCTCCAGGTGTCCGTAGCTGACAGAGAACAGATGGACATCAAAGCGTCGATTAGTTTCTGCTGGCGCCGCCCTCGGGTAAGGAGCAACAACAAATTCAAATGCGCTTCCTGGGGTTGTAGTGCTGCCAACCGCTCGTTACCTGTCACCGCGGTTTCTCGCACCTCGGAGGTCAGATTGCCGCTACCGAATAATCCACAGGAGGGCGCTGTTCCTCGTGCGATGCGGACGTGAAAAAAGACAAAGAACAAGGAACTGTAAATACCGGAATACTGAGTCATATCATCATATCATATATATACAGCGCGGAAACAGGCCGTTTCGGCCCACCAAGTCCGCGCCGCCCAGCGATCCCCGTACATTAACACTATCCTACACCCACTAGGGACAATTTTTTAAAACATTTACCCAGCCAATTAACCTACAAACCTGTACGTCTTTGGAGTGTGGGAGGAAACCGAAGATCTCGGAGAAAACCCACGCAGGTCACGGGGAGAACGTACAAACTCCTTACAGTGCAGCACCCGTAGTCAGGATCGAACCTGAGTCTCCGGCGCTGCATTCGCTGTAAAGCAGCAACTCTACCGCTGCGCTACCGTGCTGTCAAACACCAAGTGCTGAAATAACAGCGGTTCAGGCACCATTTCTGGGTGACATGGTCTCCACGGTCTGAAGAAGGGTCTCGACCCGAAACGTCACCCATTCCTTCTCTCCGGAGATGCCGTCTGTCCCGTTGAGTTACCCCACATTTTGTCTCTCTATGGTCTACACGACCCGGAGGAAGTATCCCGAACCCAGACATCGCTTACCCATGCCCACCAGAATGGTGCCTGGCGCTGTTAGTTACCCCAACACTTTTTATTTTACTCAACGTTCAGAAGTAATATGTCAAACTAAAAGTGAACGTTTGATGTAAATTTCACTGAATGATCAATTGCGAAAGACGGCAAGATGTTCGCACTCGACCATATGCTTGAAGGAATAAATATTGAAAAAGATGCCCATGCTATTACTCAATACGTGTAAGGGTTTAAGTAGAAAAAAAGAGAAACTGGTCCTGTTGACAGAAACTGGTGATCAGAGGATAAGAATCGGTGGAAATGAGGAATGAGTTATGCTTTCCTTTAGGTCGTGATTGAAAGGTCGATTGAAAGGTCGTAATTGAAGGTCGATTGCGCAGGAGAACGGATTCTCAAAAGACCTGCTGAAGATCTTTGGATCAAGACACAGGGGTGACCGTGAAGCCAGTTTAAACAACAATGGATGAATGAAATTGTTATTAGCAGCAGCATTAGAGAAGAATGCCCAAAAAATCAATATATCAATAATCCCAATAGTCGTGCAAAAAGCCAAACTGTTAAGCACAACCAAAGACATCAGTGCATCAGTCATTGTTGTGCAGTATTTATCCGAAAGAGTGAAAACTGAGTGAGCAGTTATTGCCTTTCCTTCCATTTCCTGCAGACCCAGAGACCCGGCATCGATCCTTACTACAGGTGCTGCCTGTCCTTAGTTTGTACGTGGCCCTGTGGGTTTTCTCCAAATGTTCTGGTTTCCTCCCAAATTCCAAAGACGTGTATGCTGGGAGGTTAATTGGCTTTTGTAGATTATGCCTATTGCATAGATTAGAATTCTTGTGCGGGCATTGTCTATTGTCTATTCTAAATCTACTCTTCCCTTGGGAGGAGTTGGCTGCGCCTAACGGCTGCGGCTCTCTGGCAGTCTGTTGTCTTTTTTTCTTTTTTTTTGTTTGTGTCGCTGTTGGGATGGTTTTTGTTTCTGTTTTTGGCTGTGTATGTGTGGTGGGGGTGTGGGGTGGGGTGGGGTGGGGTGGGGGAGGTGGGGCGGGGGGAAACCTTTCTTTTATTAGGTCTCTTCCCCGGGGCGCGGCTCGGCTGCGGGCCTTAACATTGCCGGCGCAGCTCGGCTGCGGGACATTTCAGTGCCCGGTGCGGCTCGGCTGCGGGCCTTAACATTGCCGGCGCAGCTCGGCCGCGGGACGTTTCAGTGCCCGGTGCGGCTCGGCCGCTGGACTTAACATCGCCCGGTGCGGCCGCGGGACGTTTCAGTGCCCGGTGCGGCTCGGCCGCGGGACGTTTCAGTGCCCGGTGCGGTTGGCCGCTGGACTTAACATCGCCCGGTGTGGCCGCGGGACGTTTCAGTGCCCGGTGTGGCCGCGGGACGTTTCAGTGCCCGGTGCGGCTCGGCCGCGGGACGTTTCAGTGCCCGGTGCGGCTTGGCCGCTGGACTTAACATCGCCCGGTGTGGCCGCGGGACGTTTCAGTGCCCGGTGCGGCTTGGCCGCTGGACTTAACATCGCCCGGTGTGGCCGCGGGACGTTTCAGTGCCCGGTGCGGCTTGGCCGCTGGACTTAACATCGTCAGCGCTGTTCGGCCGCGGGACGTTTCAGTGCCCGGTGCGGCTCGGCCGCTGGACTTAACATCGCCCGGTGTGGCCGCGGGACGTTTCGGTGCCCGGGGCGGCTCGGCCGGGGGGCCTTCCATCCCCTTGCGGGGGCTGTGCGTGTCGTTTGCCTCGGTAGGGGTCGAGCTGCCTGTCCGTGGGTGCGGGGGGGAAGAGAGGGGAAGTTTTGTTGCCTCCATCACAGTGAGGGGGTGTTTGGAGTCACTGTGATGGATGTTTGTGTTGGGGTCGGGTGTCCTGTGTTCTTTTCTTTTTTGCTGTATTTTGTGTGACTGCTGAAATTTCGCTCGGTGTTGTGCCGAGTGACAATAAAGTGTTGTTATGTTATGTTATGTTATGTTCGTTTACGGTCCCCTAACGGACTCCCTTTCTTCGGTCATTCTATTACATTCAAGATTTTTGATTGATTAACTATCATGCCTTGCTGTAATACAATATATACAGGCTTGAAAAATAGTCGTAAATTTACCGGTTAAGAGAGCTGCAGCTTTAAGAAGCCAATAGATAGTCAAGGCCAGCAAGTTGTAATTGCATTGAGAGTGAATATGAACTGAAATAGTCTCATCCGGAAACAGGTTTAATCTGATATTGTGAAAGAGCTCTCTCTCTATTCATTGGCTTAATCTTGACAGCGTCACGTCCCCTCAGAGTACAGCTAATTTGTGCTCCAACCCCTCGAATTAACCCTATTTCTTATTTCCGCCAATCACATCACTGCTTTTGTTTCCCAATCATCTCACTCTCCTTTGGTTTCTGTTCCATGGCGTCACATGAGGGGCAAGGCCTGAGGTATAATATACAATAAACAAAATTCAATAAATGAACAACCTAATCCATCTGCATAAAAACCATGAAATGTTTGGTGCAACCAAAGGCAGCTCGTAGTTCATCCGTTAGTGCTGTTTTGTGTTTAAAAAAAAACTAATGTGTGTTTGCGAGCTGCTATTCTATAACCCAGTTGTCAAGGTTTTTTAATGTTTTAAAATCGGGTATTATTGATCGCAAACACGCTGGCGTTTGGTCGGATGCAGCAATCAGCGAGGATGCGCCGATGCTGACAAAGCTGTGCTGACGCGCTGACACCTGACGGGGTGCTCTGGTAGTTTTTGTACAGGTTCAGCCCAATTCTGCGCCTCCGTGGGGCTCAGAGCGCAGTAATACGTTGCCGAGTCTCGGAGACGCGTTTGTGACACAGTCAGCGGGACTGTTCCTGTCAAACTGTTGAGCTCCGAGGAGAAACGCTCTCCGGCGCTGTTCTTCTGGACGGCTTCGTATTTCGTTCTGAGCAGGAGAAACTCCAGGGATCCGCCGGGATACTGACGGTACCAGATAAGACCAGGTTCGGTCGTGCTTGTAGCCGTATAGTTGCAGTTCAACTGTGCATCGTCCCCATCACTCACTGTAACCACTACCGGTGTCTGTGACACTGCATCGCCTCGACAATTCCCTGCAAGAGTTCGGGGACGACGATAAATAACACAGCATCAACTCATTCTTCTCATTGTTCAGAATACCCCTCATGCTGGTACTGATATGAGGTACAATTGCATCAAACTTCACCCACCCCTAAAACCTAAATAGAAGTGGGCGGAAAGGCGTTGGGAATTGCCGAATGAAACGACCTTTAAAGATAATGAATACTTTCCATCGTCCGGAGCGACGTTATTGCGTCCGGGGAGGAAACGGGGAATCGTAGAGTACACGTGCGTGGAACACCGGTGTGTTCTAACTCAACGATGCTTCCGCGCCAGGCTGCTTTCCAGCAATTAACCTGGAAACTCACCTCAATTTTCCGAACATCACTTACTGGGGAACTGCATCTTTTTTTCCGAATGTGCTCTTCATTTACTGTCCTCTTACTGACTCCCTTCCTAAAGTCATACTATGGCATTCAATGTATTTGATTAATTAAATATCATGCCCTGCAGTATTATAATATACAGGCTTGGAAACGTCGTGAACTTACCGGTTAAAACAGCTGCAGCTGTGAGAAGCCAATAAATAGTCACGTCCAGCATGTTGCGATTCGATTGAGAGTGAATATGAACTGACATTGTCTCATACGTCAACTGGTATAATCTGATATTGTGAAAGAGTTCTCGTCTCGGCTCTCTATTCATTGGCTTGTTCGTGAATGCGTCACATCCCCTCAGCACAGAGCTAATTGGTTCTCCAACCTCCCGAATTATCTCTACTTCTTAATTCCGCCAATCACATCACTGCTTTTGTTGCCCAATCATCTCAAACCTCCTTTGTTTTTTGTTCTATGTCGTCATAGGAGGGGCAAAGCCTGAAGTATAAGAGACGATAATCAAAGGTCAATAAATTAATAACCTAATCAACGTGCATAAGTGGCATGTGGTTCTTAATGCAACCAAAGACAGTTCATAGTTCATCCGTTAGTGCGGGGATACTGACGGTACCAGATTAGTCCAGGATTGCTCATGCTGGAAGCTGCATAGTTGCAGTTCAACTGTGCATCATCCCCTTCACTCACTGTTACCACTGTCGGTGTCCGAGAAACGGCGTAGCCTCTACAATGCCCTGCAAGAGTCGGGGAACGAAGTTAAAAATACACAACATCACCTCGTTCTGCTCACACTCATCTTATCCTGGTGCTGATCTCAGGCAAAACAGCAACAAAGGTCTCCCTCCCCTAAAACCTAAACAAATGTGAGGTTGCGAATTACCGAATGAAACCAGCTTTAAAGATCGTCCAACCCTTTCCATCGCCCGCTGGTCGTCACCATTGTTTCTTGGGAGGAGAAGGGGAAGCGCTTGCACTTAAACACGGTTGTGTTCTATCTCTACGATACTTTCCAACTATCACCCTGGAATTTCACCTCAAGTAACCCATCACTTATTGGGGAACTGCATCTATATTCCAATTCTACACTTCATTTACGGTTCTCTCAATGACTCCCTTTCTGAAGTCATTCTGTTGCATTCAAGGAAATTGTTTGATTAAATATGCCCTACAGTAATATAATGTACGGGCTTGGAAACGTTGTGTACTTACCGGTTAAGAGAGCTGCAGCTGTAAAAAGCGAATAAATGTTCAAAGCCAGCATATTGTAAATTGCATTGTGAGTGAATATGCACTGAAATTAGCTCATCCGGAAATAGGTTTAATCTGATATTGTGAAAGAGCTGCGGTCTTGGCTCCCTGTTCATTGGCTTACTGTTGACAGCGTCACATCCCCTCAGCGCAGAACTAATTTGTTCTCCAACTCTCCGACGTCGCTTTGTTTCTTAATTCCGCCAATCACCTCACCACTTCTTTGTTGCCCAATCATCTCAAACCTCCTTTGTTTTCAGTTTCATGACGAGGGGCAAGGCCTGCAGAAGAAACAATAAACAAAATTCAATAAATTATAAACTAAATCCATGTGCACAAAGTAGCATGAAGTGCTTAGTGCAACCAAAGACTATTCGTAGTTCATCTGTTAGTGCTGTGTAGTGTTCAATAACCTAATGTCTGTTTGCGAGCTGCTATTTTTCCAATCAATTATCAAGTTTTTAAAATATTTTTAAATCGGTTTTTCGAGATGAAAAAGTCATTTCGAGGTGAGAAAGATTTTTTTTCACACGGAGAGTGGTGAATTTGTGGAATTCTCTGCCACAGAGGTAGTTCAGGCCAGATCATTGGCTATATTTAAGAGGGAGTTCGATCTGGCCCTTGTGGCTAAAGGGATCAGGGGGTATGGAGAGAAAGCAGCTACGGGATACTGAGTTGGATGATCAGCCATGATCATGTTGAATGGCGGTGCAGGCTCGAAGGGCCGAATGGCCTACTCCTGCACCTATTTTCTATGTTTCTATGTTTCTATTGATAACAAACGCGCTGGCGTGGGGTCGGATGCAGCAACCAGAGAGATCGCGACGTTCCTGACAACGTTGTGCTTACGCAGTGATACCTGACTTTGTGATCTGATAGTTTTTGTACAGGATAAGCCCCATCCTACGCCTCCGTGGGGCTCAGAGCGCAGTAATACATTGCGGTGTCTCGGAGCCGCGTTTGCGACACAGTTAGCGGTATCGTGCCTAACAAATGGTTGAGCTTCGCAGAGAAACGCTCTCCCGCACTATTCTTCTGGGCGCCTTTGAATTTCGTTCTGAGCAGCAGAAACTCAAGGGATCCGCCGGGATACTGACGGTACCAGATTAGACCAGGATCGTTCGTGCTTGCAGCTGTGTAGTTGCAGTTCAACTTTACATCGTCCCCTTCACTCAGTGTAACTGCAGCCGGTGTCTGAGAAACAGCGTCGCCTCGACAATTCCCTGCAGGAGTCCAGGAACAGTGTTAAAAAACACAACATCACCTCATTCTGCTCATACTTCAGAATACCCATTATCCTGGTGCTGATCTGAGGTAGAACTGCAAAAAAGACCTCCACGCCCTAAAAGCTAAATAAAGGTAGGGGGGAAAGGCTCTGTGAATTATCGAATGAAATTATTTTTAAAAGATATCTACCCCTTTCCATCGCCACCTGCTCGTCATCATTGCAGCTCGGGAGGTGGAGAGGAATCGCTGAGCGCTCGTGCTTAGAACACCGGCGTGTTCTAACTCTACGATGCTTCCCCGCCTGGGCTGCTTTCCAGCTGTTCGCCTGGAAACTCATCTCAAAATCATTACATCACTCTGGTCGGAACTGCATCTACGCTTCTATTGTACTCTTCGTTTACTCTCATCTCACTGACTCCATTTCTAATGCCTTTACATTGCATTCAAGACATTTGTTTGATCAAATATCATGCCCTAGAGTAATATAACAAACAGGTTTGGAAACGTCCTGAACTTACCGGATAAGAGAGCTGCAGTTGCAAGAAGCGAATAAATAGTCAAGGCCAGCATGTTGCAATGAAATTGAGAGTGAATAGGAACTGAAATGATCTCATCCGGAAATATGTTTAATCTGATATTGTTCAAGAGCTGTGGTCTGTGTTCTTCATTCATTGGCTTATTCGTGATAGCTTCACATCCCGTCGGCGCACATTTAATTTGTTCTCCAACTCCCCAAATTGGCTCTATTTCTTCTCCGCCAATCACCTTTGTTGCCCAATCATCTCAAACCTCATTTGCTTTCGGGTCCATGGCGTCACTGGATGGGGCAAGGCCTGACGTATAATATACAATAAACAAAATACAGTAAATGAACATACACATCCTTGTGCATGAAAGCAATGAAGTGCCTAATGTGACCGAAGACAGTACACAGTTCATCTGTTCGTGCTGTGTAGTGTTCAAGAAACTTATGTTTGCTTGTGAGAAGCTGTTTTTCAACCCAATTGTCATGTTTTTTTTAAATATTTACAAATCCGGCATTGTTGATAACGAACACACTGGCGTTGAGACGGATGGAGCAATCATGCTGACAAAGCTGCGCTTCGGCGCTGATACCTGACGGGGCGCTCTTGTAGTTTTTGCACAGGCTCAGCCCCATTCTGTCCCCCCGTGGGGCTTAGAGCGCAGTAATACATTGCCGTGTCTCGGAGCCGCGTATGTGAAACAATCAACGGGACCGTTCCTATTAAATGGTCCAGCTCGGCGGAAAAACGTTGTCCGGCACTATTCTTCCGCGCGGCTTCGTGTTTCGTTGTGAGCAGCAGAAATTCAAGGGATCCGCCGCGACGTTGTCGGTACCAGATAAGACCGGGGTTGCTCGTGCTTGTAGCTGTATAGTTGCAGTTCAACTGTGCTTCATCCCCTTCACGCACTGTTACCACTACTGGTGTCTGAGAAATGGCGTCACCTAGACAATGTCCTGCAAGAGCACGGGGACGAAATTATATGATAATACATTATATCAATCTGTTCATACTCGAGAATGCCCCATTTCGTAGTCCTGGTCTAAGGGACAACGCCAGCAAAGAATACACTCCCCTTAAACACGCATCAAGGTGGCGGAAATGCGCTGGGAATTACTGAATGAAATTGTCCTTAAAGATCACTTAAGCCTTTCCATTGCCGTCTGCTCGCCATCAGTCTGTCTCGGGAGGGGAAAAGGGAATCTTTCAGCACTCGTCCGTAGAGCATGGGTATGGCTCCCTTTCTTAAGTCATGCTATTGCATTCAAAGTATTTGATTCACTAAATGTCACGCCCCGTAGTAATATAATGTCCAGGCTAGGAAACGCCGTGAACTTACCGGTTAAGAGAGCTGCAACTGTAAGAAACGAATAAATAATCACGGTCAGCATGTTGTCCTTATATCATATCATATCATATTATATACAGCCGGAAACAGGCCTTTTGGTTTTGGGTGTGAACAATAACTGAAATGGTCTCAGCGGGAAATAGGTTTAATCTGATATTCTGAAAGAGCTGTGGTCTAGGCTCTCTATTCATTGGTTTATTTTTGATGACGTCACAGCCCCTCAGCACAGAGATAACTTTGTTCTCCAACTCCCCGAGTTAGCGCTCTTGCTGAATTCCGCCAATCACCTCACTGCTTCTTATTGCCAATCATCTCAAACCTCCTTTGTTTACTGTTTCATGCCGTCACAGGAGGGACCAGGCTTGAAGTATAATATATTGCAAACTAAATTCAATAAATTAATAACATAATCCATGTGCATTAAAAAGCATTAATTGCTCAATGCACCCAAAGACAGCTCATAGTTCATAGGCTAGTGTTGAGTCGTGTTCAAGAGCCTGGTATTTGTTTGGGAAGAAAGAGTATTTTAATATCCGGTAAATGTAGCTCGGATCACTCTGACGTTGGGACAGATGCAGCGATCAGCGATGACGCGCCGATGCTGACAAAGTTGTGCTTACGCGCTGATACCCCACGGGGTGCTCTGATAGTTCTAGTGCAGGCTCAGCCCAATTCTGCGCTCCGTGGGGCTCAGAACGCAGTAATACATTGCCGAATCTCGGAGCCGCGTTTGCCGCACAGTCAGCGGGACCGTTCCTGTCAAATGGTTGAGCTCCGCCGAAAAACGTTCTCCAGCGCTGTTCTTCTGTGCGGCTTCGAATTTCGTCCTGAGCAGCAGAAACTCAAGGGATCCGCCGGGATACTGACGGTACCAGATTAGTCCAAGATTGCTCGTGATTGTAGCTGTGTAGGTGCAGTTCAACTGTGCATCAGCCCCTTCACTCACTGTTACCACCACTGGTGTCTGAGAAACGGCGTCGCCTAGACAATGCCCTGCAAGAGTCCGGGGACGAAGTTAAACAACACAACATCACCTCACAGTGCCCATGCTCAAAGATACCCCATACCCTGGTACTGATCTGTGGTAAAATGACATTAATGATACCCTTCCCCTAAAAGTTAAATAAAGGTGGCGCTGGGAATTACCGAATGAAATTATCTTTAAAGATCATCCAACCATTTCCATCGCCCTCTTCTCGTCATTATTGCGTCCTGGAAGGAAAAGGAGAATCGTAGAGCGCTCGTACGTGGGACACCGGTGTGTTCTAACTGCAGGATGCTACCGAGCCGGGGCTAGTTTCCAGCTATTGACATGGAAACACCTAAAATCCCCTAACATCACTATTGAGGAACTGCATCTATATTCCTCTTTGTATTCTTCATTTACTATCCTTCCATTGAACCCCTTTCTTACGTGATTCCATTGCATTCGATGTATTTGATTGATGAGATATCACGCCTTACTGTAACATAATATACAGGCTTGGAAACGTCGTGAACATACCGGTTAAGAGAGCTGCAGCTGCAAGAAGCGAATAAATAGTCAATGCCAGCATGTTTCAATTGCAAGGAGAGTGAATATGAACTGAAATGGTCACATCAAGAAATAGGTTTAATGTCATATTGTGAAAGAACTGTGGTCTAGGCTCTTTATTCATTGGCCTATTCTTGATTGCGTCACATCCTCTCCGCGCAGAGCTGATTTGTGTTCCAATTCCCCGAATTAGCTCCGTTTCTTAATTCCGCCAATCACCTCATTGCTTATTTATTGCCCAATCTTATCAAACCTCCATTGTTTTCTGTTCAGTTACGTAGCAGGTGGGGCAAGGCCGACAGTAAATGAAGTGGACAGTGTGTCGCTGACTCTTTTCCAATCGCCACTGTAAAATACCACAGAACTTGTGAACGCATGCGGATCTAAAGCTTGTGGCTTGCAGACAGTTTAAGATAAGTCATTAAGACCAGCCACTATGATCAGTGAGGAACACTGGTAACACACGGGGCATGGTGTGGCAAGAAACGGAGATCAGCAGAATGCTTTCAATATGTTTACACTTGACACATGATTCAGCAGTGTAAACTTGTTGGGTTGCACCTCAGCGCAAAAAAATTAGACCATAGAACAGTGCAACAGGCCCATCGGCCCACAATGTCCGTGCCGAACATGATGCTAAATTAAAGCGATTATCTCTGCCTGCATCTCATTAATAAGCCTCCATTCCCCGGATATCTTGTGACTATCTAAAGACGGCTATTGCTTTCAACGGGTCAACATTAACCACACAGAGACGTGTGGATGGAAAATTGGGTTTTGTTCCATCTTATACCTAGACCGTTAAATACACTCGAGATAGCAGGGGTGGGGAAGCTGTTTGGCGCAATTTTCCCGATGAGATGGTGTGTTTCACCTGGAAAACGATTGGAATATTGTGGACGGTGTGGATCGCTCTCGGGGTTCGCGATCGTGGCTGCATCAGATATACAGCAGATTTCTCAGACAACACCGCCCTCTGGTGGCCTCTCGAAATAGGTCCACCGTACGGTTTTTGTTTGGTCCCTCTGTCTCTCTGCAATAGTGTGGGCGCCATGGCACAGTAATATGACGCAGCGTCCGAAAGGTGTATCCTGGAGATAGTTAACGGAAAGGTCTTACTCCCTTTGTGTAAAACGGCAAAAACATTGTTGGACAAATCTGGAGCTCGTTGGGCTAACCCATCGCGGAATCCCTTCAGCACGTATCTCGGTGCATGGCCGGAATACTGGATGTACCAGAAGACAGTGTTAGAAGTGTGCGTTGTGGAGTAGCTGCAGTTTAACGTTACGTCCAGCCCTTCCTCGGCCTTCAGCGCCGCCAGACTCTGGGACACTGACTCCTCGCCGACTCCTGTAACAATGAATACAACATGTAACCACTCTGGGGAAATAATCGGACTCCCTTGACGGACACAAACACCATTTAAACACCAACTCACCTGCCCGAACGAGAATAATTATCAGGAAGGAGTATAGGGGAAACATGACTCCTAATTAGGACAACGCACTGAAATAATGGAGCGGCCTTAGTTTGTTTCCGTCGTGAGTCCTGTGCGAATGAAACGTTTACCAGAGGTTTCATCCTTTTATGCGCAAAGCGATTATTTGTTAATATCCGTCGCCATGGGCGGCACGGTAGCGCAGCGGTAGAGTTGCTGCTTTACAGCGAATGCAGCGCCGGAGACTCAGGTTC